>NC_134407.1:2039959-2139959 GCF_038048845.1 Mixophyes fleayi
GTAGATAGAGAATAGCAGAGGACCTAGGACTGAGCCTTGTGGTCTCCAACTGATAAAGGAAGCGGAGCAGAGGTGGATCCAGAGAAATTAACACTGAAAGAGCGATTTAGATAGGTAGGATGAGAACCAGGATAGGACAGTGCCTTCAAGACCTAGGGATTGTAGCGTTTGTATGAGGAGAGAGTGGTCAAAAGTGTCAAATGCAGCAGAGAGATCCAGGAGAATTAGAAGAGAGTATTGGTTATAATTTTTTGCTGTGATCAAATCATTGACAACCTTGGTCAGCGCAGTCTCTGTGGAGTGTTGAGAGTGAAAGTCTGACTGAAGAGGATCCAATAGGTTGTTTGCTGTAAGAAAGTGTGTGAGGCGAGTGTAGGCAATTCTCTTGAGAAGCTTGGAGGGGCATGGGAGCTGAGATGGGGCGGTAATGTGCGAGAGCGTTAGGGTCAGAATTCTGTTTTTTTAAAATGGGAGTAATTACTGCATGCTTGAATAGTGATGGAAAAATACCAGTAGAAAGAGATAGATTACAGATTTTAGTTAGAGGGGGAATGAGCACAGGAGACAGGGACATACCAATTTGTGAGGGAATGGGATCAAGAGGACAGGAGGTAGAGTAGGAAGATGAGAAGAGAGTAGAAACTTCCTCTTCATTTGCGGGATCAACTGAAGAGTGTCAGAGGGTGCTACAAAGGAATTGAGCTGATTGCTTGTCGAGGGAGATGATACCATTTCAAGCCTGATCTTATCAATTTTGTCCTTGAAATAGGAAGCAAGATCCTGTGCACTGATGTTAGTTGGAGGATTTGGGGCAGGAGGATTCAGAAGAGAGTTAAATGTGTTAAAGAGGCGTTTGGGGTTAGAAGCCTGAGCATAGATGAGAGATTGGAAGTATGTTTGTTTAGCAGTGTCCAGAGCATTTCTGTAGGAGTGGTAGATCCCAGTATATGTGATGAAATCATTAGAGGCACAAGATTTACGCCAGTGACGTTCTGCTTTACGAGAAAGTTTTTGTAGAGTTCGTGTTACTGTAGTGTGCCACGGTTGGCAACGAATTCTACGCGAAGTATGTAGTGTCGCTGGAGCCACTTGATCCAGGGCAGCTGCTAGGGTTTGATGAAAATGGGGTACTGCCCGATCAGGGGAGGAGAATGTAGAAATTGGGGAGAGAAGGTGTTGGAGAGAGGTGGAAAACTGTTGAAAATCAATAGCGTTGATATTCCTGCGGTTGTGAGGAGGTTTGGAAGAGTTTGACACTAGGGGGAGTAAAGAACTGGGGGTGAGTGCGTAGCTAATAAGGTGATGATCTGAGAGGGGGAAAGGAGTGTTAAGGAAATGAGAAACTGAGCATAGTCTAGAGAAAACTGTGTACTGTGCACTGTGTACCTGACAGCGCCTCCTTTATTCAGTCTGTCCAGTAGGAGGCGCTGACACAGAGAAGTAATCTATGCAGCATTGCATTCTGGGAGTGTCGAGTTTTCGCAATCATTTATTTATATAGCACCAGCAGATTCTGTAGCGCTTTACAATTGGGAACAAACATTAATGAAACAATACTGTGTAATACAGACAGAGAGATAAGAGGGTCCTGCTCACAGCTTACAATCTATGGGACAATGGTTTGATACACAGGGGCACGTGCTACATCATATTGTACATTGGTCCAGCTAGAATACAAAGGTAAAAGTATTGTGTTGCCTGTGTGATCAGTCACACAGCAATGTTGGTCAGAGGGTTGTTGTCTTGTGTTAGCTGTGTAGAGGGTGGTAATAAGGTAACCTAGGGAGATTAAGAAAATAAAAATAGATGTAAAACATACATGCCAACTTATGGCAGTCGGCGTCCGGGAGCTGCCGGGGTGAGGTGGGCGTGTGAGGGGCGGGGCTCAGAAAATCGTGTCATTTTGACCCTCCCCCCCTGTGACATAATGCGTCATTTTACAGCTGGGGACAGGACCAGATTTCCTGAGAATTGCTGCATTTTGTGTCTGATTCTGACCACTTCACTAGGAAGTGGCCAGATGCGGGAGGCTGCCATACTCTCCCGGGAGACCCACCCGAAATCCGGACAATTCTGAATAGAGCGCTTTTCAGGGGCATACTTTTAAAACTTTAGGCTGGAAATTAAAGACGGGTAATAACTATAGACCTGTAGAATCTGGCACATCTAATGAAATGTGCTAGCTATACTGTCATACCCCTCCTACAAAAACAATGCTTTTATGTGCAACCTACTTTTAAATACAGTGATGTTAGTTATTATTGTCATTGGTTTGTTATATACCACAGTACTGTGCAGAGCTGGACATTGGGGTAAACAGGACATACATAAAACAGGGACATACAAGGGAGACAAAATGAATGCAGACATGAAAACAAAGGATGGGGAGGACCCTGCTCATGAGAGAGCAAACATTCTGATTGGAAGAGGGCAGAGCTGGAACAAGAGGAGCGAGTGTGGCTCAGAGTGGAGATTGGGAACATTTTGAGGCTGAATTAGTGTTATTAGGGGAAGATCATTCATAGGTTTCATCGTAAGATTACCAGGTAGACTGGTGGCTCAAATAAATATATATGTAGCACTGATGAACCAAGCAGGCTGCACATGTGCTTTAGATGCCTCCTCTGCAAGCAGAGAACAGCATCTCCCAGCATGCAGTGGGGAAGAGGAGCGGGTGAAGGAGCAGTTGGAATTCTGAGAGGGACGTAGAGAGAGAGGAAGCAGCTGGAAGAGGAGAAGGAGCAGGGAGGAGAGGAAACAGTAATGAGCAAGGGCTACTGCAGTGATGATAGAGACCAACGCTGTATAGACAGAGGACAATGTTATAACTGGAGACACTATAAGCTGGGCTGCTGTGAGAGGTCTGAGCGGAGGAGCAAAGAGAGAGAGAAAGTCGGATAAGTACCAATGTTTCTTATATTGTTCATGTGATTGGACTGAGACATTCTTGTTAGTTAGATACGGTTGTGGTGGGCAGAGCTGATTAAGGTTCTGGGGGGCCCAGGGCACTTAAGACAGGGGGGCCCCCTATTGTCTAATATGGTCTTCATTTTAGACAAATAAACAGGTAATGCTGTGTGCACTGCTGTTAGTTGCTAGTTGCTAGTTAGTCTGCCATAACAAGCATAACAGTGTGAAGTAGGACATACCTCCCATACCTATTTTTCCCAAATATGGCCCCCAACATTCCAGGATCCAGACAAGCAGCAACTGATCTAAAGACACCAGCAGCCACAAGTGGTGAAAGTGACAAGAACAGGTAGGAGAGAGCAGGACAGTCCGCCAAACTGTACTGAATCTGTTGGGGAAGACCTGAATTTGGGTGACTGTCTTGCTTATTCAGAATTTGGTCCGACTACAAGGACAGTTGGGAGGTATGTCCCACTTCAAACTGTACTGCTGGTGAAGGCAGAGCTGCAAGCAGCTAACAGTAGTGCTCACATTATTGCTGTGTATTTGTCTATAATGTATCTAAAATGATAACCTCCTGGTTAAGTACCCTGGGCCCCCCAGAGCCTTATTCCAGCTCTGGTGATACCCTCGTTGTTCCTGCATTGATTCCATTGCCTCCTCCTACCTTGCACTGGTCCCATTCTCAGATCACTTTGTTGAACATATGACCAGCCCACATTGCACTGAAAATATCATTAATCCTTCCTCCTTTGTAAATACTGAATCACCAGCAAACCCTTGGATTAGCTCTCTTCACTTATACCATTGTCTGCCAACCCTCCCTGCACTGGTATTAATTCAAACCACCCCCAATCACTGGGCACATTTAGGGCTCATACACAATTGTTACAAAAATAGTGTTTTCTTGCAGATACTTGAAGCATTTCCCCTTTGTGGTGATCGCAGTGGATAATAGTCATTTATTATAAGGATTATGTTTAATGCATTTTTTTGAAACACACACAGGGCACATTTTATATATTAAAGAGAGAGGTTTGTCTGGTAGTTTGCATCTCATGACGTCAGGGGAAGATGCTACAGAGCGGTGAGGTCTCATATGCTGCTCTGGCAGACTGATCAGATACGATTGTGCCAACATGTTACGTAATAGTTTAACTTATTAAACGCAGTCACATATGTTTCTATGAAGGGAATATTGGAAGTATGTGTTAGTAGCAACTAAACAAGTTGAAGCACAGAGGCATAAACCAGTCGTAGATCATGTAAAAGGATTCATGTCATTTTATAACACAGGACTTGCAGCATTTTTCTGCATTGCTTTAGAATTGAACCACTGTGTCTTAAGTCATCACATATGGGGTTTCCTAAATGTTACTACAACCAAATTCTAGTAGTTCTAAATCCCGCTTACTTTTGTTTTGACCCCACCTACAGCTGATTTGGTCCCGCCCACATGATGCCAATTCAAAAATTCTTTCAAGGGCCTCTTTCAGTTCCCAATTCACCCGTTACAGTTACTTCCCCAATAATGTTTCTCAATGGCACATCAGCGCCACCTCTTAATTTGTGTTTCCCCTCATTAATACTATTACCCACACAATCCCCCCTACGGGTAATGGAATGAAGGCCCACGGACAATTACTAACCACTGGAATAGTGGCGAAATACACGATGAGTATCAGCTCTGCAGACAACTGGTTACCACTGGGATAGTGGTGAAGTACATGAAGAATCGTCAGCTCTGCGGACAACAGGTTCACAGCTCAGAGGAGAGAAAACACTCAGCAGGAGCAATGGAGCCATGTCTAGCACCCAGAAGGTAACTTGAACAGGCACTGCCCTGCAGGGGGAAGTGTCTTTTGACTTTGGAGCCAAAATTGAGCAGCCAATAGAGGAGAAGCAGAGGATATAAAGGGATCAGGTCTGCGCATGCCGAATTAGAGGTGCTATATAAATAGATTATGATGATGATGGTATGAGCTGCCTCTGGCATCAAGGGGTCCCATCCTGGTGGAGTGAATTAGGGTGGATCTGCGGAGAGGTTGCCTACCTTGTTCAGGTGTAAGCACGGGGATTAGCCTGCTCCTTTGGAGTTCAATTCAGAACTGCAATGGAACAAGCTAATCCCCGTACTTACACCTGAACAAGGTAGGTACCGTATTTCTGATGTTTAATGTACTAATGTCCTTACCCTGTCAGATGCTTCCTCTGTCCGGTCATCGCGAAGAGGACGGTAAGCAACTTTCCAGCATCAGGATCAGAACAGACAGAAGAAAGAAGACTTTACCGGACAGAGGAATCATCTGACAGGGTAAGCGCTACTACCCCTGTATAAGACGCACCCAGTTGTTATACCCAAAATTGTGGAGAAAAGGTGCGTCTTATACATGGGGAAATACAGTACTCCCTCCGCAGCAACAAAACCCCATGGCACTCCCCCAGGATGGAAGCCCTGATATCAGAGGCAGGGGCTCTGTTACTTGATGTTATTTTTATTTATTTCTTTTGTGGGGAGGGGGTTTTTTTTTGTTTTTTTTTTGGGGGGGGGGGGGGGTTTGTTTTTTTGTTTTTTTTTTACATGTTACAGCAGCAGCAGTTGTTTTTGCGCTTGGACTTCTCCCTGTAAAATGAAGAGAATCCTGGTAAATGACAAAGGTCTAGGGAGCCATGTGCACATTACAGACATTTTAGCAGGGCATACATATATATATATACTGTGAGGGGAAGACACTGGGAAAGGGGTTGGAAGTGTGTACATATGTACTAGATTTTTAACTTACCCTGGATCGACATCCTCTTTGAGTCTAACATATGGGATTTCTTTGTACTCCTATGGAACAGGGAAGATAATAAAAATCTATTTAATAGGAGAAAACAATCTAACCAACAATATAAACTCTTTATTGGACATTATAGGTTTATGACATTTAATTCAGAAGATAAAATATGACGCACCTTGTTCTTAAAATGTACTTTCCAGAAGCTAGGTCTTTCTGTAGATAAAATGCAAAATAAGAGTCATACTGGTGTCTTGAGTTCTCAATTGCCTGTTTATGTGCATATTATTAATTATCTTACAGGGGCCAAATTATTTTATGTATAAATTAGTGGACCAAATTTCATTAATTTTATTTTATTAAATTATAGTGGCATACTATTTCATTACCAGTGGGGCAATAACTATTTTTTTCTGATGTGGCAACATTTAATATTTTCAGATGGAATACACCATTTAAAGTACATACTTGTGGGACTACAAGTGGCAGCATGCACATGGGCACAGCTTGATACATTTACCCCCTGGGGTCCAAAACACTTGACTGATCTTCCAATATAAACATCCTCCCACAACTAGCCTAATATATAGGAATGTGTCTATCTGGGGGCTACAGTAGAAGTGAGCCCCCCAGGGCTGTGGCTGCTTCCTAGATGGGGAGATTTAACAAATTCCTTTTCTGAATGTTTTTATTTTATTATTTTTCCCACTCAAGTGTGTCCCTGTTCATTTATATAGTTTTTAAATGCCAGAGGGGAAGAATTCAGAGGTTAGTATAATTATAGAACTTTAACTACTATACTTACTAGGCTTCTGGCTCCCCCAGTCAAACTCGTCAAAGCAGATGACGTCTAGGTCATCAAAGTCCTAAAAATAGTAAAATTATACAGATGAATACATCTTGGCATTGCAATGTGTGAATAGTATGTAATATGTATGTAACATGTAACCAGTATGCATATCACTGGAATACATTTATCCCTGGCAGTAATAACATTTATAATTAAGGACCCCCCCCCCCTCCCTCGACAACTTCTATCTCTTTACATTACAGTACCAACAGCAACATTCTACTTATCAAGCAGTACATTAATCATACACTGTGATAGATGTCGGCTTCAATCCTACATACAGTCGATAGAGGTTTATTCTAATAATTATTAATTATACTACTAGTAATTTCTGCATAGCTTTACTTACAATTTGTGTAACAGTTTCACAGGCCATGATGTTATGATGTTAAACAGCCTGGAGGACTAATATATAGTATTTTGCAGCATGACATCATAATGATGTTCTATACATTATGACCTATTATGACCTTACAGCCATTATTTGCCAATTAAAGTGGCCCCAACAACATTTACATGTTTCAGTGTTTTGGGCATTGCATGTTATTGCTTTAAAAACAAATAATAGGACAAAAAAGTTCTAATAGTGGCTGTGCGAGGTTTTCTTGTGAATGCCCATTATTCCTAATGTATGGGGTTTTTTTAATTGACGTATAAACCAAACCTCCCAACTATTGAGGGACACTTAAGATTTCACTTTTTACAAATGTTCTTTGTGTTAATGAATCAGAGAATTACCCATGCCTCTCCGCATACATTTGGTTACATGTTACAATAAAATACAGCTAACAACACTCAAAAACATTAACACAACCTAATATAAAGGATGTAAGATGTAATAAACTATAAAATGACCGGTGAATTTGAGGTCCAAAAGAAAGATACTTGTGAGATATGTATAAACATGTATTTATATTACAATAAAAAGAATGGATGTTTCTCGAATAGGAAAGTTGTGCTGAGAGGATGCAGATAAGGGAATACATATCAGATAAACTGTAAATGAAGGCTTATCTGATACATACTTGACTAAAAATGATTCCAGTGAGATTGTGCGAGTAGCACCTAGACGCAGCGCACTGTCAAAGGGGGCGTGTCCTGCTCTCTCCAAAGGGCGTGTCTAGCTCTAGCTGTGGGCGTATCTACTACATAGTAGCGCCCAGGAGCGTGTCCTGCAGCGTCAGTTGGAACCTATAGCTTTGTGCGCAGTTTGTGTATGCGTGGCTCGCCACCAGAATGTGTATGTGTAACAGGGTGGTAAAAAAAGATTATTTTTATTTTACTGTTAACTTTACGGCAAAACGCCAGTGATAACCAAGCAGCGCAGCACTGAAATTACTGTGACAAACACACACACACACACACACACACACAGGCACAGAGACTCATGCAGATACACATACACACTCACAGATAGACAGGCACAGAGACACACACACACACAGACTCACACCTATATTCTGTGTGCAGGACAATCTCATTGGCCAATTATCCTATGTAATGATTGCATCTGTGTACTGAAGACCAATTTCTTTTAGTACAGATCTATTCCAGAAATACATTACCTAATCTCATTGCCCCCGTTTATGAAGGGCAGTGACCATTTCTTGTAGTATGGAAGGCACAGGAGATGCGGGAGTTTAACCTACCCAATATCCTGGGAGTCTCCCGACATTCTGGGAGAGTAGACAGCTATGATCCAAGAGCCACAGTGGCCCTCCTCCCACAGATTAACATGGTCCTGTGTAGTACTCCCAGGTAGAGTCCTGGTTTCTGTGGACTGAGAACCTTGGTACAGTACCATACTCTCACCAGTACTGACCTGACACTTCAATGTATTGGTAAATCTTGAATCCTGACCTGACTGTAATGTGAATCTTTTTTACATAGTGCAAAGAAAGAAAATTACCAACCGCAAAGCATAATGTGTTATTTAGTTTAATATTACCTTAGTTGGAGCCCTTATCACTTATTTCTTTATTTTCTATGTATTTCATTCATATAAATAGCGTTATTGGGGTACTACCATCCTTAACCACATAATAGACATATTAGTTATACCGAGAAACAGTTGTGGTTATTCTATTCTGGTGCACAGGGGAATAATGTTAAAACCTACATATTTATTGATATGCTCGAAAAACCATTAACTGTGGTCCCATAATCATGTTTTATCATAGCACAGCACAATGTATCGTTTGATTTGACCTTATAACTGGACTAAAAATCTCTATAAACTGTGGAACGATGTCGGACAGATTCTGCAGTGTACTCAGGACCGGCAGTGTCCATAGATCTCTATGGAGTGTGCAGTGTCATGATCTTATCAACTGATGGTTATGACAGATGAAGGTGCCCAGGACTTTCTTACCTCTCTGTATTACCCAGTATTGTTTATTACTGTGTTTGACCCCAATTGTCAAGCGCTATAGAATATGCTGGTGCTATATAAATAAATGATGATGATGAGTGTGATGGGGACTTTAACCACCAGACTTTGGGAATTAGAGGACTGAACACCCGGGTTGTACATGGCAGATGGAGTGCAGTTATTGGACATTGGCTTAGTAATATTTAATATACACTTACAAGAAGCGGTGGAGAGGGCCATAGAGTGGATTGGGAGCAGAGGACAATTGTAGGTGGATAATTGCCCTCTTGTGGAGGTTAAGGGTAGGGGGCATATTGGTTGTCCCCGATAGAAGTGGAGCTGTAAGGTTATATATAACCCCATGATTGGCTCATGGTTTGGGTTACTATACCCCAGTATAATTCTTGTCACAAGGATAGGGGGTGTCAGGCGGCTGTTTGATGAGCACTGTTAGTCTGACCCTTGGGTTGTGGATTAAGCAGTGTGGTACACGTGGCATGGTGGGCCATTTTCTCTCCACTGCTTGGTGTCATGTTTATTACTGTATGAGTAATTATTGAATAATTTCAGGACAGAAATAGTATCCCTGTCTGTGGTCATGTTTTGAGAATCATGATAACGTCGCCCGGGGAATGTACATGTAAGTTCTATAGAAAGCAGCACTCTTTCCATTAAAGATCTCAGAGGGGGCTCACTTCACTTTGATGTGGATATTTTGAAGAATTGTTTATAAAAACTGGTGCAAAAAGGTGCTGTCATCCATTGCATTCAAAAGAGTATGAAAAAGATACAAATTGATTTGTTGCTATGGGTTACAGCCCTTCATTGTCCTGTGTATTTGTGCACCAGTTTATATCACCCACTTTGATTTTTGTCCTACTGATTTAAGTCTGTGCACCCTCTGTGGATACTGAGCATAAGACGCCTCACCTGCAGCTTCAGGTGTAATAATCAGACTCCTCCGTCTGACTGAAGCAGCCCCCGTCTCAGGGACTTTGTCAGTTTAAGGATCCCAGAGGACGTTCTGAGCTCTGGGGAAGACTGAAAATTGTTATGGGTCATTGAATCTATAAACATGAGAGGTAATACAGTTATGGTAATGGAGAGGGTTATAATAGCCATGATGGTGTTGTTATATCACATCTGATAATGGGTAATACATACAGAGAGGTAAGAGGGCCCTGCTCACAAGCTTACAATCTATGGGACAATGGTTTGATACACAAGGGCACGTGCTGCATCATATTGTACAGTGGACCAGCTGGAATGCAAAGGTAAAAGTATTGTGTTGGCTGTGTGATCAGTCACACAGCAATGTTGGTTGCTGTCTTGTGTTAGCTGTGTAGAGGGTGGTAACAGGGTAACCTATAGATATTAAAAGGGTAGTTGAGGAATATTATAAGCTTGTCTGAAGAGGTGGGTTTTCAGAGAACATTTGAAGTCTTACTGTGCAAGGGAGGGAATTCCACAATGGATGCAGCCCCAAAAATGTCTTGTAACTGGGAATGGGAGGATGTGATTCACATTATTAGTGTTCATGTTGTTACGATGAACCATAGACATCTCTCTGACCCAGAACTGGACAGAAACATAATTCACATAGCGCCATCATAATGCAAGACGGGCAAAGCGCTAAGAGAGTGCTGCCCACAATCTTACAGTCTATGCTTCCACGCTAGAGCGTCAATCAAACCGCAGCGGTGCTGTAATTTATAGCCATATAACGAGTCTTATCTCTCGATAATTTTATAGCTTTCAGAAACTATTTTGTAATTCTGTATAAGATGTTTTTTAACAGGACTTAGTCTGGGACTCGGGTGAATCCTAAAATAGTGATTCAGTACATTCCAAGTAGTAACACACCAGTAATGAGTATAAAGTCCAGTTATATGTCCATCATAGTAATATGTTATTAATGAGCCCACCAGTGGGAATATCAGACATGTAAAATCTTGGTAATAAATTCTGATTCTGTCCTTTGCTATTTACCTTCTGTTTCTAGCGATAGTAAGGTCTTGTCACATTGTATGTCCGTGACGCGTGTATTTTGTAGGATTGCTCTCGATGTGCCCCCATGAGATGTCTGAGCCATATATACCATCCAGACACCGGTGTTTCGGCAGTGTACATCTAGTAAGAAGGAACTTTTCGGGTTTATTTATCTCCACATACAATTCCTAAAATCAGACACTACCCCTCGTCTTTTGGCTTTGTGAGGCTCCTTGTCCAACAGGGATCATGCAAATAATTAAATTTTTTAGCAACATTTTTATTTGTTACACTGCACCAAGTGCAGGGAAATGTTCTGTGAATATCGCTGTCTGACACCTCTGGGCCTGTGGTCATGTTATTGGGACTGGGCAGCACGGTGGCTCAGTGGTTAGCACTTCTACCTCACAGCACTGGGGTCATGAGATCGATTCCTGACCATGACTTTATCTGTGTGGAGTTTGTATGTTCTCCCCGTGTTTGCGTGGGTTTCCTCCGGGTGCTCCGGTTTCCTCCCACAGTCCAGAAACATACTAGTAGGTTAATTAGCTGCTAACAAATTGACCCGTGTCTGTGTGTGTCTGTGTGTGTGTGTGTATGTTAGGGGATTTAGACTGTAAGCCCCAATGGGGCAGGGACTGATGTGAATGAGTTCTCTCTAGTGGCGCTATATAAATAAATGATGATGGTTATATAATGCCCCCTATGAGACTATAACTATTGTGTAGTGAGAGAAATATCTGACCGATAATAATAAGGAAGAGGTTTGAGACACACACGAGGAGAACGGCAAGCTGCTGCCTGGATCTGCGCCTACATACAGCTAGGTGCAGCCATACTGCAGCATATAATATATTAGTCACTTGTGTGCTATATTTGATAAGTCTGCACTAGAATATTTATTATCCTGACTTGGTGATTCCCTGATTCTGTGCAGCCGGTATTCCCGGAATTGTGCAGATTACAGCAAATTTATTTCATTGACCATTTTAAAATGGCGACGGAAGGAGGGGTGTGTGCATGAGGGCCAATCAGAGGCCACATATTGTTTGCTGCTCCCGATTGGTCACTTTGGTCACACCCCCACCTCTGCAGCATTTCATTCGAGGAAAACTTGTTTCCTTATATCTGTTAAAGGACGTCGCTGCATTGTAAGAACGGAAGATTATTTTCTGAATTTTGATAATGTACAATAGGGGAACTGGGTTTAGTTAACGCGTCTCAAAATTTGTGGAGCGTGAAATCAAGAGCGTCTCAGTAACGTTCCATCAGTGAGTAGTATATTAATCAACAGAGGTTCTTACTAGAGCTATATGTGAAATTAGAAATGGTGCTTTCAGTTTGTAGATAACACAATGTAATTACTGTTTTACATTTCCATGACTTCAGATAGTTTTAAATTGTCATTTTTTTCTGTAGAAACAACATAATTCTCTAATCCTATGTGTACAATGAACAGCAATTTTATAAAAACTATTATATAAAAATATAATTCAACGCATCAAGTTACAATATAATTGTCACACGTCGCTCACCCACGGCTGCCACCCGGTAACCTGAGCACCATTCATTCCTCATTCCCCGCTTCTTCCCCGGCTGTCAGGCCAGCAATCAGCTCTGCACATGTGCAGGTACTAATCTCACCTGTGTTCACCTGTCCCGCTCATCCATTGGTTACCTCTTGTTTATAAGGCTCCTCCCAGCACCTCTCAGTGCTGGTTCTTCTCATCAGACTCCCGGCCTGGAAGCAGCTCATGCACTCTGCTGCTGTAATCACCTATTACCTGCTCCACTCGTTAGTGGTAACTCCTGCAGATCATCGCTACCATCTCTCCAAGTGTGCTGCTGCAATCACCTATTACCTGCTCCACTCGTTAGTGGTAACTACTGCAGATCATCGCTACCATCTCTCCAAGTGTGCTGCTGTAATCACCTATTACCTGCTCCACTCGTTAGTGGTAACTACTGCAGATCATCGCTACCATCTCTCCAAGTGTGCTGCTGCAATCACCTATTACCTGCTCCACTCGTTAGTGGTAACTACTGCAGATCATCGCTACCATCTCTCCAAGTGTGCTGCTGTAATCACCTATTACCTGCTCCACTCGTTAGTGATAACCCCTGCAGATCATCGCTACCATCTCTCCAAGTGTGCTGCTGTAATCACCTATTACCTGCTCCATTCGTTAGTGGTAACCCCTGCAGATCATCGCTACCATCTCTCCAAGTGTGCTGCTGTAATCACCTATTATCTCTCTGTGGACTATCGCTGAGCCTCACTCAGTAATCCTACTCACTTTTGGCTATCTAGTGCCTACACTCTTCTCCGTACTTGGTTCTCGATCACTGGGAACTCCCCTAAAGGGCCGCGAGCTGCAGGGTGGAAGCTGCCAAGCCCAAATTCCCTTGCGGGAACCTCTGGTGAAAACCTTCCACTTTGTTAGATTCCGCCCCTCTGGGTGAAGTACCATCAATACCAGGCGGAACAGAAAGATCCCCCTCATCCTCATGAATCCTGTCAGTAATGTTACCATTAAATGAGACCCTGCAGTTTGTTCGTACAATCAATCTAGTGTTCTGTATTCTATTTGGTTTGTGCCGATATTCAGTATTCGCTTCTAACCTCCACTCACTCCCGACTCCAAGACTTCTTCCGTCCTCCATCTCCTTACTTCGCCCCAGCAGACTCTCCCCAAACTAAAATACTTTGACCGCTCCCATTATCTCCATGCTCGCGTACCCTGCCCCTCCTAGCCCCCAACTCGCTCACCTGTGTCCTACTTGCTCCTTACCCCCTCCCACTAGAGTGTAAGCTCTCAGGAACAGGGTCTTCTACCCTCTGTCTCATGCTGTCTGCCTTGTACGACTGGTGAATACTTTGTGTGACTGTTATGATGATTGTTTGCAGACCCGCTGAATACGTACTGGTTTATGTAATAGTGTAACTCAGTCATTACTCTGCTTGTACAACAAAAAATTACATCGCTGGAAACTGAATGAACTAAATACCCAATAATAGATCTGTGGAGTATGAATATAATAATATTTATTCACAGTATAACAAATAAAATATAAAAAATATATATGTACGAAAGATACAATTCTTGTAGCATAAAACCAGATCCATAATTCAATGTCTATAGTATGAAGCAACAAAGTATTGGAATGAATAATTCATAAACGTGGTCCCGAAGGAATATTCCAAATTTCTCCGCTCAAAAAACGTGTAATGGTGAAGTGAAAAATAGTGTGGCCACACTGGATAATAAATGGATATTATAAATCACTCCAAAGCAATAGACTCCCGTTGATAAAAAAAATAGAGAATGTCCATCCAGTACATAATATAATGGAGTTCCCAGGGTGTTAGCAAAAATAAAAATGTATATAATTACCGTTAAACAACGGTCTCCTCCTGGTTTGGGATGTCCGTTTCAATCTGTGCCCGCTGTGACCTTTACACGTGCTGCTGGATAGTAAAATAAATCCAGTCTCTTCCAATATGGCTTGATAGGGAAATATTCAAGATATTTAGCAAAAAATGAATTGCATATGATCGCCTTTACTATGCGGTCTTTTCCTGACCGGAGATGCTCGTCCTAATCAGCACGGAATGTAGTAACCAACGCTGTCCTATAATAAAGTCGCAGGACTTCAGAAAAACAACCATCCATGAACTCCGAAGAGTAACAGGTAAAGCTGAGCGAAGTGTAATTTATTAATAGACAAATGCTACACCAAAAGTCCAAGTTACGATCCAAGATAGCTGTAAGGAACAGAGACTGCTATGTCTCATTAAACCTCACGCGTTTCATCACCTGAAGGTGATTTCATCAGAGGTAGTAATCCGCTCCAAATAGAGGCTTCTAATAAATATCCTCAATCTCATTAATTAGCCCGCAGATGATCAAAGATCAGCAGCTCTCCCAAAGTCCGGTCTTTTGTTCACATATAGTTTTTGTACTACTCTTGGCTAAAATAAGATCTTATTTTGCAAATATCCATTATTCGAATATCACTCAGTGATTATAAAAGCCATTTTGTTATTTTTACATAGCATCAAAACTACATACGAATAATAGCAGTCAACAGATATATAAACAACTACCGTTTGGCTCTAATAACCTACTCGGGTCAAAGAATAATAATACATATTAGAAAAAATATAATACCAAACACTTTTTAGTGTCTAATTTTCTCGCACTGACATAAAAAAGGGAATATATATATATATAATAATAAAAATGAAAAAAATAAAAACAATTATATATATGTATATAAAAAAATAATAACAAATACCAAAAACCACATATGTAAATAATAATACCAATCTTAGCAGAGTAATACTACTACTACTCATACCAGTATTAATAGAATAAGAGCAGTACCAGTGATATTAATAATAACAATAATAGTGTAAGCAATAATGATGATAATACTACTTATACAATGTATGAGATATAACTTATCCAAGACTATTACTAAAATTAATAAAAAAATGATGAAAAATGAATGATAGATGATGAATGAAGACCTCCCATATATACCTATCATATAGGTACAAGAGCATATATGTCCACAAGGATATACATGTCCACATGTGCAAACAGATACATAGATGACACACTAACCCGGGACCAGACTAATTGAATAATGTAATTTACAGTAAGAACCAAAGAAGTGAAATGAACCCTAGTATATAACTATTTAGGAAAGGATTTCATTCAACTCTAAAGATTCATTAAGTCCCCCCGTGCATTCAATTGATGTATCCAGAATACCTCTTGTGTACATAATCTTTTAAATCGATCCCCTCCCTCTAATGTTTTGTTTGATATGTTCTATACCACAAACGGATACGTCCTCAACCTTGCCATTATGAAACCGGTTAAAATGTCCTGGAACACTGATTTATTTATTTTTTATTCAAAATGTTTCTTCTGTGTTCCAAGAATCTTAACTTCAATGGTCTTGTGATTTTTCCTACATAAATAAGGTTACAACTGCATCTCAAGATATATAGAATATAGCATGTATTAGAATTGATAAGCCCTCTAACTATAAATGTCTTCTCCATATGTATAAATTCCACCATTTCATTACTAATTAAAGAGCAAGTGGTGCATCTACTCATTCCACATTTGAAACATCTTTCTATTTGTTTAGGCATCCAACATCCACCCAATGTAGATTTCCACGTTTCGTTGGGACAACTCTGAACAAGACTGGGAGCTAATATATTTTTTAAATTATTATTTATCTTAAAGATCACTTTTGGTTTAAGAGGTAATAATCTCCTAAGAGAATCATCTTGTTGGAGAATCGGATAATTCTTTTCAATAATTCTCCTAATTTCTCCAGATTTCTTATTATACTTGGAAATAAAAGGTGATAAATCTTCTTGTACATTTCCCTGATTTTCTAAAACTGTAGTCTGTTTCCCTAGTAGTAGTATATCTCTGTCTAGTAAGTTGACTTCATCTAGAGCTTTATTGAGAACATGATCTTCTTTTCCATAAAATCATTCAACATATCAGTTGTTTGTGCATTAAACACTGATTGTCAAGTGCAATTCTTTTTTAGGCGCATTAATTGCCCCTTGGGTATATTATCTTTCCATTTCTTATAATGTGAACTCCTATAATGAAGATAGTTAGCCACATCCACCCTTTTCTTAAAGGTGGAGGTGTCCAACCTTCCATCTGTAACTTTAATCTGTAAATCCCAAAAATCTATACATGTTTTATGATATCTGTTAATAAATTTCAAATTGAACTCATTATTGTTAAGTGCAGAGACAAAAGAAAGAGCCCGTGCTTAACCTCCACCCTAAATGATGAATAAGTCATTAATGTACCAGCCATAGAGGACCAGGTCCGCGCCAAAACCACCCCCCCACACACACATGGGCCTCCTCAGAAGGCGCCCATGTATAGGTGGGCATAACTCGGCATGAACCTGGTCCCCATGGCCGTGCCCATAGTCTGCAAATAATATGTGTGATCAAATATAAAATAATTGTGCGATAAGATGAACCAAATTGCTTCTTCAATAAACCTACCATGCTCTTCAATAATTGAGGGATCATCCAACAATAATTGTTCCATCACTTTTATCCCTTTATCGTGCAGTATATTACTATAGAGAGCCTCTACATCCAAGGTGAGGAAAGCATAATTATCTCTCCACTCAAGGTTCTTTAACAGATTGAGTAAATATACAGAGTCACGAATATAAGATTTTAATTTCACCACCCGAGGCTGTAAAAAAGAGTCTACATAAAACGAAAGCGATGAAGTAAGAGACCCAATCCCCGAGATGATTGGTCTCCCTGGGGGTAGAAGTGAATTTTTATGTAGTTTAGGTAGATGGTAATAGGTAGCAATGGCGGGATGTAACGGATATAAAAATGTAAACTCCTCCTTAGTAATAACACCTTGCTCTAAAGTTTCATCTAACAGTCTTTTAAGACTTCTCTGAAATTCGAAAGTAGGGTCATGATTTAATTTGGTATAAAGGTTTTATCTGCAACTTGTTTATATGCCTCTTTCATATAATCCTGTAGGTCCTGAACTACAACACCTCCCTCCTTTATCTGCTGCTCTTACCACCAACGTAGAATCTGTTTTCAATTCTTTCAAAGCTTTCCTTTCAGATGAAGTAAGATTAGAATATTTAGCCTGTGTTTAATCACATAACGCCTTTACATTTCTTAGTCACCTGATAAAAACAATCTATATAAGGACCCTTATAAGAGGTAGGATAAAATTCAGATTTAGGTCTAAATTTATAAAAAGGTAGATGTCTCTTATATGAACCAGAAGCATCATAAATAGAGTTTACTTCTCCATCTTCTACTTTTAAGTTCTCCTTTCTAAGATCCTCCAATATTTGTACATATTCATAATCATTACTATCTAGTACGATGGGATTAAGATCTGAATCCAATTTTTTCAAAGTTTTATTAGCAAAATATTTTTTCCTAGAAAAAGTTCGTATATATCGATTTAATTCAACAAATAATTCCAATAAATTGGGCTCAGTTGAAGGAGAAAATTCAAACCCTTAGCTAACAAGGACAGTTCTGAATCACTTAGTTTTTTAGACGAAAGTTTTAAAACCCCCTTTGGATCTATCTTAATTTTGTTCTCCTGCCCAGATCTCTTTCCTCCTCTCTTGCCTCTAACCAGTCTCTTGAACGTTTTGGAGTCCTTTCCCTCAGTAACTGGTATGGGATGTGATATAGAAGAATTTCCTTTGTCCCTAAAAAAGCTTCCTCATCCTTATCATGGATCGGGGAAATATCTCTAATTCTCTTAGGTCTAGCCCCCAGGGTGTGGTCCACAGATGCTTTGGCAGTGATCTATAAGAAGAAAATGGTTTCCCATTGGAAGAGCATTCTGCTGCCCCTTGTTTAAAACCTCCTCTGTGTTCAGATGTTTTCAGTTTTTTAGTGGTATATTTCCTATATCCACTACGCGATCTGGAATGATTTCTTTGTGAATCGGACCTATACTTTGTCCGATGGGAACTACGAAAATTCCTCATTCTATCGAGTCTGTAGTCCTCTTTATCTCTATTAAGTTTCTTCATTTTAATATTAATGATCTCATTTTCATAATCTTCTACCCTATTAATTATTAATAATTCTATCTTTTTCTTCAAACATCTCATCATCTCTGAAAGACTCTAACTCTAATTTAAGAGTATCAATCTCCTTTTCAATGATCTTGATTTTCTTCTCTCCGAATTTGATCAAAATTTTCATAAGATTTAAAGAACAATTCTCTAAATATTGATTCAATTCATCTAATAGATCTAAATCTTCTGAAAACACAAATGTTTTAAAAAGTCTCAGACCTCTAGGGACTATTTTAGCATCGATATATATTTTTGTAAGCTGACGCTATCCCACCAATGTCTTGTTTCAGCTTTTAATAGTTGTTCCAATTTTGAAAAACTGATGAATATTAGGATCTCCAATAGGTGTTTCTGTGCGAGAACTTCTTCTGCTTGTACCACACATCTGCTAGTATGTTTCATTGTGTTTGTTATTATATTTATGTGTATTCATGATGGTGTACACCAACTGTCCAGCGCTGCAAATTCTGTGGCTCCTTATAAAGAAACGATGATCATGATGGTCCACGGAGATGATTAGTCGCCCACTAGAAGCAGCGCTATAAACCAGAACCTCCGTGACCCCGTCAGAAATATGCTGCGTATTCTGCATGTTTAGCCAGTTGTGTACATTGCAGTCCTTATGTTGCAGACAATTGCGATATAGATATATATATATATATATATATATATATATATATATATATATATATATATATATGTGCGTGTGTGTATATGTGTATATTTATATATATATATATATATATATATATATATATATATATATCTATATATACATATATATACAGTCAAGTCCATAAATATTGGGACATTGACACAATTCTCATATTTTGGGCTCTATACACCACCACAATGGATTTGAAATTAAACTAACAAGATGTGCTTTAACTGCAGACTTTCAGCTTTAATTTGAGGGAATTTACAGCCAAATCAGGTGAACGGAGTAGGAATTACAATGGTTTCTATATGTGTATATATATATATGTGTGTACGTGTATATTTCTTTGTAAATAAAAAGTCACGACTGTCCTTTTGGGAGATAAATATGTTTGAGTGAGCTCTTTCTATACACGACCCGTTGCTGACATTTTGTAAGTTGCTCTCTACCTGTTACCACCCCGACCTTCAGCGTTTTTATAATGAACGTGCTCAGGCGCCATCCTAATTCAGTTTATATTTACAGTATGTGTGAAATCATCTTGCTAATCTCGGTTCTCTCCCCCGCTAGGACACCAAATTAGTCATTGAGTTTATGACCGGTTATTGTTTAAATGGACAAGGAGAACACAATGACACGCTCTGATCAATGGCCGATCAGCGTTACATATTCCGCGCTACGAGAGTTCCGCATTTTCATCCCACCTGGTGCACTCTCCGCTCTTTACATATGTCGCTATAAGTGAGTCTCTCCTTTGTCAGCACTCGTTTTATTTTCTAGGTAGGAAGAAGCTATCTTGTCGTTGCACTGGTAGAATGCCCGGGATATATTGGGATTTTAAGGAAATATCAGGCCCCATTATCACGCACACAATGTAAAAGGCAATTATATTGATTAAGAAGCGCAGACTGCTTTGTGTCTCTGAATGAACGTGGCCCGGTCGCAGCTCCTAATTGTCTGTGGATATAAGCACACATTGTACGTGATTCTAGTTTAATGGGGCCCCGTTTGTGCTCCAAGCAGCTGCCTATTGGTTGGTATCGCAGCTTTCTGAAAATTGCTTCTATTCAGGAGGTAGGAGGGGGGGAACCTGGGGGGCTGAGAGAGGGGCCTTCAACAGACAATCATTTCTTTTCAGACAAGGTTGATAACAACATGAACATTTTGTTATAATGATAAGACCACTAAGGCGTCAGTAGCTCCATCAAGACTCCACACAACAGCAATTCATGGCTCTGATACCATTATACCAGCCGTCCCCACAGTTATAATCACTCCTTTAAGAAATGATCCTGAGTGGTGAAAGGAACTCTCAATTAAGCCGCCTCTCCTGATGTGTCAGATTGTGTCCTATACACTTGGTGCCATTTTCACTTCTATTGCTGTTTATTTACAATGTCTACCAGTAATTACGCTTAACGTGTCATTTATGGAGGGAGATTGCTGGGTGCAGCAGAGCCATTGAGTGGGAGTTGCGCGCGGTGGGCGCCATCAGCCGCTCCGAGCCTGCGACAGGATGCAGCGATAATGTTTATAATGCAAGCATTGCTCTCATCAAGTGATAATTAGATGCCCCTCCAACGTGACACTTCTTCTAATAACAGTGTCGCTTCGTGTTTGTCTGCCGGAGCGTAACCGCTAATTAGTTAAGTGGTTTTTGCTTGGCCTGCGCTCGCACCGGCATTATTTGTTGGGGTAAACAAATGTCAAGGTTATTTGTTGTTTGTGTGATTTCGCCACCACGGCAACATGCATTTCAATGGCAGAGCTGGTACCAATCTGTAAGGACGGAGCGCGGAGAACTGCGCCTATTGTGCAGGGAGACTGGTGGTGACAGCTAATTAACGTAAATGGATTTCAGTTGGGGTGTGAGGGTCGTTAGAGGTCACTCGGTAGCCTCTGATGGTACCTCGCCACCTGCTGCTGCCAGAATCAGACAAAACCTCCCAGATGAGACATGGGGGGGGGGGGGGTATGGTGGGATCTGCGGTTTCCAGTCCTCCGCTGAGACTGTATCACCAAAACATGGGATATTTTGTCCAAATAAAGTGATACTGAACCTAAATCTAACGTCTTACTTTGTACAATAATTTACATTGAGTTTCCTGAGGACATCTCTCTGAGCTGATGCTATGTACAATGAAAATTCTGTGTCAGTAACACTTTGCTCTCATAGGGTCATGAAGGCTACTGTGTCAAACCAGACTGCAATCAGAGCAGCTTATTTATTGATACAAGTCAGTGACTTGGGCAGCACGGTGGCTCAGTGGTTAGCACTTCTGCCTTACAGCACTGGGGTCATGAGCTCAATTCCTGACCATGGCCTTATCTGTGAGGAGTTTGTATGTTCTCCCTGTGTTCGTGTGGGTTTCCTCCGGGTGCTCCGGTTTGCGCCCACACTCTAAAAACATACTGGTAGGTTAATTAGCTGCTATCAAATTGACCCTAGTCTGTGGGTGTGTGTGTTAGGGGATTTAGACTGTAAGCCCCAATGCGGAATTAGTGACGCTATATAAATAGCTGATGATGATACAAGTCAGTGACTTACGGGATGGGGGGACTGCACAAAAATATGGCAGTGTGCAGTTAGCAACTCCTTCATATTGTTCTGATCTGTTCTTGCACCCAAGGAAATATGATACATTGCAGTTTACCTCCTGCGTTAGGGATTGTAGACAATTCTGTTCAGAGTATTTGGATTTGTTACAATCATCGGTAATATAATGACAGTATATTATATTTATATCCACAAAATATTGTATACAGTTATATTTTTCAGTATTCCAGTAATGAAATAACTGACAATCCAGCATGGAGGATATATTTATTATATAAGTAATGATGTGCCCCCTACTGTACATTATATGGATATTATAAGTCACAGAGCACTGAGCCTGTGGAGGGAGGGGAGGTGTGAATTATAGTAATGAAACATTGAGGTCTCTCACGCTCAGGGAATCTGGGCTACATAGCGATTTGTGTAGTGATATTGTCAGGGGGGGTTGGTGGTTTGTAAGGGGGGGCAGGATGATAGATGTCACAGAGCGAGAGGGTATCGATGTGATATGGGGACAAGGGGGACAGTTAGTTGCAGATTTGCATTTGCTGCAAAAATGGAAAACCGCTGTTTTGTGACGTCACGCAGCGACTTCTGCACCAGGCACCAACTTGTGGTGGGAGTAAGGGATTGTAAAGGCCGATGGGGGATTTGGGGCCCTCTTGGCTAAGTAGGGATTAGGCGTATGAGTGCGTTTTGCTGGTGAAGTTGTTTATGTGAGATAAGGGGGGGGGGGGTATTTACATCAGAATTAGGGGAATTTTGTGCTTGAGACCAGGTCTCGTCCCTGTACATATAAAGGGATTTATTTTATTTACACTGGTCGTGCAGGAGTGACCCGTGTTATAATGTTTGCGCTCTCTCAGGATTAACGGAAGACACAAATGAGGATAACGCGAGCAGTATCTGAGGATGAATATAAGAGTGGTGGTTATGCAGTGTTAGAGTGTGAACGTGGATGTGTCCCACATGTCAGGGCAGATACACACATTGTCGTCTACCCCACATGCGGGAGATTAAGGAGGTGACTATAAGACCATGTAATTATCACCTGATATTTCAGGGTAATTGGGAGCAGGTACGACGGTCAGCGTGTCAAGGAGACGTCTTATTGTTGTTGGATACAAAAGACACTTTTTCCGTGGCTGCCCGAGCTCTGACCCTCGCTCTCCGGAGCTCGTTCCTTGTCCCCACTTCAGAGGCTGCCAGAAGGGACGGGCGGAGGGCGACCCCTGGGTGCTGGCAGCGACCACTTACTCCTCTATAAACACATGGTGTTAGTCTAACCGGAGGGCTCGGATCCCGCTGGGGTCTCCGGGTTAGAGAATCAATCTGTAGCTGCAATCACAGAGAAATATAAGAGATGTGCTAATTATATATTATATCCTTCTAGCCCAAGTATAAAGCATTACAGCGTATGCTGGTGCTATAAGTAAATGGTGATGATAATGTTATCATCAGCCAAACTTTCATGTTCTTTTTTTTCTTCATGAATTTAAAGATTAATCCCATGGAAATAATTATTTAAGAGTCCTGGGGGTAAATGTATTAATGAGCGATTTTTGCAAACCGCCAATATTCGGTGACTTTAACAGCTAAATGTAAAACGTCAGAATGTAAAAGGCATCGCTCCTTAATACGTTTACCCCCTGATGTGTTTATGACACAGAACAATGTGTATTTTATAGCTATATTTCTGGAGTTTAGACTGAATGACCAACGACATATATAGAGGATATATAGAGAATACTTTCTGTTGGGCCGATCGACACTCGATCTAACTTATTACTCTTAAACTGAGAGACTCCGTTTTTTATCCAGCAGTTTGTTGAACTACAAACCCCAGCATGCCAACAGCCTCTGTTTGCATTTAACACTATCTGTATTTATTTGGTTATTCATTTATCCATGTGTCTCTAGTTACAGAATGTAACCAGGAGAAAAGAAAAGATATCCTAAGTGTAAAGCTGAGTTTTTCATTTAAATTTGAATCCAGTATATTGTTTTTGTATTTATTGACAATTAATATACTACCTATAGTATATTTCTAATCAATAGACACTATTAAGGATAAGTAAGGGATTGTCCGACCTGATCGTTGTGGTTTCAAAGCGCAGAAACTATTTATGAAAATGCGAGAGGATCACACACTCCAAACAACTGATTTTACAATAATAATCACATGCAAAAAAAAGGTAAAATTTAAAGAGCAAAATATCACAAAGACTAGCAAGCGTGGCTAGCACAGGGGTACTCTGCTGTCCAGTGGTCAGAGTAGTACAATATATTCACAGGGAGTTCATAAATGACATTATTCCCAGCATCAGGTATACATGTCAGTGTTACAATGTTGAATTTAGGAAAAGAACTAGTGAATTTAACACAGACCCGGACACTGAAAATTGTTTACTAACTAAATGTTGAATGTAGAACAATGAGAGGCAATGATCTATGTTTCACATCCCCTGGTGATGTTGAATCAGGACAAAGACTCAGTAAATTACGTTTAGTACACCTTAGGTATATTTAATGTCTAAAGTTAGTATTACATTGGTATTGATTGTTGTTGAGTACAAACCCCTTTCAGATAAGAGAACAACTCTCATTCTCCGCAGCCCTATTTGATGAATGGCAGCCATTCCCAGTGCCCACGAGTATCCTGTTGCACAATGAGTATCTATGGGAATATGATGGAACAGTGATGTGAATACAACAAGGTTACATCTCACAGCTGCAAAGCAATTACACACGAGCACATTTGTGGTGACGTGCAATCGCTGGTCTTGTCCGTCTGCCATCACAACGCACACGGAAAACAACGTATAAGCAATTCAGATTGATTGATTTGACCAATATTTTAATTGATCTTTGACAGCCCCCATTTGATAGTTTATAGACTATCATATCGTACGCTCTATTGTGGGATCATAATGTAGGTCCCCTGTTTCTATGTTGCTCTAATCGGTACCATAGACCTACTTTCAGTTGTTACCATGGTTATTCTTTTTCCACACTTCATCACCGCAGGAAAACCTATACGTTATTATCAGGACACTAAATATAAGAATAAGGAGCTGACACTACTTCACCCAATCACCAAACCCTGAGAACCAATTTACAGCTGTGACTGGGTCACTTATAAATAACTTATGGTATAAATTTATTTAAAGGAAATAGTGCAGGGCTCTTATTTATATAATTGCCAATGCACATATTTTTGATATTGTGTATATTTTGATATAGGAAATCGTTATTTCTGAGACCAGAGTAGAAAATTCATTTTACCTGTTTTAACCTTACTAAAGGAAATGCCTTATTTCTGATGTATATATCTGATGCAATAAGCCTTTGTTTTGAAAGTTTTTTGTGTACCGTGATGTGGGGAAATGACTTGTTTGGGGTTTGTATCTTTCTTTTGAAATGTGCATTCTGCAACTGTTGGAAGACAAGACTCATGCTAAATTCATGTTGATTAGTCCTTTTGACTTGCTAGTAGACTTCCTGACTCTGAAATAAGATGCTGAAAATCCTATAACCTACAGATTGGACCCAAAATCTAATCCGTTCCCAGCTGTTTCTGAGGTTTGGACCTAGCTTTTCTGGTACCACCGCTCTGCCTGCTACCCAGCAGCTCTGGTCAGTGTGATAGGCCAGAGGGGATCCATCTACATCAACCCTGATCCACAGTAAGAGGTCAGGAGTACCAGCCCAGGTACACCAGCAAGGGGGTACACTTGCAGAGACAGTTACCCTGAAGAAACCAGATACTGGATGCCGGTTAAGGAATCCAGTGGTAGCAGCGTTGTAAGCCCCTCCTACTGCGGCAAGAGGGCGCACTTGGGATAACGTAAGGGAACGTTGGCAAAGTAAGCCCAGCCGGTTCCCAGCAGCAACAGACAGGGTGGCAGAGGCGGTCCAACCTGTCACAACAGTTTTTAACCAACCTACTAACTTCCCCCCACTGCAGATAGAGAAGCATTATAAGCTCTACGAAACTCGGTATTGTTAGTGATGTAAGTACAACACTTGGCACTTAATTGTGTTTCTAAATTTACACAGTATCCTCAAAGAGTTGATTACCATCCGATGTTGTACGAGTTCTTTCTTCTAGGCCTACAGCTCCTTACCCGTATAGCCAAATGTGTCATTATACATTTCGGCAATGTCATCGATTAATCTTGCCAGAGACTGTATATAATTAAAACGCAGTGTTCCCCGGCAGTCCTGTTTGTCTCATGCTACCAGAAACTGAAACCCTTTAGACTGATATTAAATTTGTAGCTAAGATCTCTTACCCGGGTACCACGCTTCTCTTAAATCAGTGTTTGTACATACGGAGGTGGGGTATATCTGTGAATACTGCGCATCTTTTCATGTGATGAAGTCATGATCTCGGGGACCATCCTTCCTATGAAACATACTCCTGTGGACTTCGGAGATAACCATTTATAGGCTTTACGCTCGCAGATATAATACACATCCTTGGGGAGCATATAGGGTACAGAGTAACCTACAATATTGCTACATAAAGTTCTAGTAAATCTACCCAAGCCCAGAGTCCTGATCAGTCAGTGGACCGTATCTGGTTTGCACTTTACCAACAGACACTTTTCTAGGTTAAGGCTGAGTACACACTACAGCGTTTTCAGCCAATAATTAGACCAATCACCCGATAAACAACCATTCGGCCAGATATCGCATTAGTGTGTATACGATAGTTATTACAAAGTACTGATCTTCGTTTCATTTGATTGGTCAGTAGAACTAAAAATCTTATTCCAATTGCCTTCCGATCCTGCAGTGTGTATGAAATCACGACCAAGTGCCCATAGTTCCTCAAATAGCGGCTTTTTCTGGGTGTCTGTATGCAAATTACTGATCTCATTCCTCTTCCACGTGGTGCGGTCTTGGAAGGTCAGTCAAATGGGAATAATGTGCTTTTAATGAAGAAGGAATTATAAACCTGCTTTACTCGCTCCATATGACATTTGTGTTGCTGTATGCAATCGTATATATGTATTCTTACCACATGTGAAATACATATTCTTATTACAGTATCATTTATTTCCTGAAGTGATAGTGACCTTATATTTGATTTCTTATTATATGTAATTATTTTTAAAATACAAAGACATAATATTCTTATAATTATATGTATTGATTTTACATATTATATACTGTAAAACCTCTGTGTATAAAACTGTATTAAAGTATATATATAAAGTGTCTGGCATATGTCTCCTTGTATAATTAGTCATATTATACATTAGATGTGCTATGGAATAATTGGTGATGACATATTTCCTTCTGCTGAATCTGATCCGATCTCCATGACGTTGACGTCACTTCAGAAATATGGGGTACTGTAAAATAGGAAAAGGGGGAAAAAATGGATGCTCCATGGTAGGGTAATAGAGTGCGTCCGTGCAATTCAGATCTCTTGAAACAGGCTCACGAGTGACAGTGTTGTTTTATGGACCTTTGCCTCTTCCGGATTATTGACCCTCCTACAATGAGTGGAATGGATCCAAGTGTCTCTCTCTGCTACCTTCAAGAATGTGGTGTTGGTCATCAAAACTCAACACTTGATATGGCCCTTCACAACAGTCTACTTGACAATCTGAGCACAAAAGTTTTGTATCATTTACATTGTGTCCAGGTTCAATATCATGACAGTTAGTTCCTGGCATATCCGGAGACAGCAGTTTTAAAACATTTCTGCTGCTGTCTTAGCTGTTTGCTCATATTAAAGAGATATTAGACAGTCTCTTCTCTGTTACACTTTAAATCATCCTGGGGTCTACTACCAAGTACAGAAAGGTATCTCAAATGGTGACAGGTTAAGAGGTGGTCTAGGAGTGGTTCTGATACAGTGCAGTACTAGTGGCAATGCTTCTGGCCACACTAACCCAGTCTCAGCCATCACTTTACTCAATTTATTCTTGATAGTACCATTAACTTTCTCTACTTTTTCACTGGCTTGTGGCCTGTAGAGAGTGTGTAATTTGCTATCAATGCCCATAAGTTTACACATGGTCTGAAAAACCGTGATCACTCTCAATAACTTTGGGGGTACCAAACCTACATACAAATTCCTGCAGTATTTTCTTAGCCACAAACACAGCGGCATTAGTTGCGTCTGGATCGGCCTCTACACAGTTAGAAAACGCATCATATCAACACATACTTTAAATTCCTACAAGGAGATAACTGTATGAAATCAATCTGAATTACCTGGAAAGGGCCATCTGCGGGATACAAATTGCTTGCATTCTAATTAGTTTGTTTGTGCTGAGAGCAATGTATTTGACTCGTTGTCACTGTCCGTCTCTGTTTCGAATCACAGGTGAAGTTGCTTTTCTGTTGCCCATAGAGACTGGGTCAGTGTTGTGTATGGGTGTTTGGCATTTGATGACAGCTACCGTCCATGTAAAATGTTAAGTCTGCATCAACTAAAGGGATGTCACTGTGCCAGGTCTGATTTAGATACTCCATACAGTCATGAATATCTGCAAAAATGTCAAAATAATTTCTTGTATACTTCCGTCCTCGCCCTCCACCATTTGTGTCTTATGAGGTACTTACAGTAGGACATTTGCGGGATTCAGTGTGTTACATCTTTTGATAGTGATGTTTGCTGGTACCATAAGGGCAAGTTTACACTTGGTGTATCTAGCAGATGAGACATGCCTTGTTTAAGCCGATTTTAAAAGTGCAGACACTGCATAGGGCTACATGTCTGTTACCGTCACCATGCCATTGTGTGAGGACCTGCCGCACAAACCAACACTTTCCGTACAGAATAGGTCGAATGGCTTTTCATAGTCTGGTGTTCTCAAAGCAGGAGACTGTGGCAGACATTCCTTGAGTGCTAGGAAAGCCTGTTCCATTTCCTTAGTGTGTTGCAGCCAGAGTGTAGAGGAACAGAAAAGAAAGCAGAACAGAGGTCAATTGCAGTGAAATAGGTATCAGAAACAGGGATTTGCATCAGAATGGCAGCTGGATAGGGTACTACGTGGAATTGGCTCTCGGCTACATTGTTGATCCCCTTTAAGTCCTGCACTATTCTACAGCCCTTCCCCCCCACGCTCCTTGACAGGCAAAATGGGACTATTGACTGTACTGGTAGTACGTATCACTACAGGAGCTACGTGTACCATCAATCCAGTGTCATGTCCATCCTTAGTCCATAGGGGGCCGGGTATTTGTTCTACTATGGATGGAAGAGAGTATATAACTGGAGATGTCTTTGTGAGATCGTCAATACATTCTGCACTTCCGGAGTATTGTTTTCTGGAATATCTGAAAACACTTCTTAAGGAGTACAGTATATAATGCATCACAATTAGCACAACAAATCCCGGCCAAGTAGGTTAGTAGAAGCTGCTGCTGCAAGGAGAAAATAGTGTTTAGTCTGGAGTGGCCCAATGGTAACTTGTGTAGGTGCAGTCACAGGGTTTGTAACCCCCACAGCTGAAATAGTTTCCCTGGTAAGAGACAAATTCAAGGGGGAGGTTAATACAGACCTGGCCACCCTGTATCTACAAGGAATGTTTGTCTACTCCCTGCAGTGTTAATTTCTACATTTGGCTCCTTATCAGGCTTACTAATTAACTGTACTGGTTGTAGCTTATAGGTGTGACCCAATCCTTATTGACCAAACCTCCACTGGTCCTGCTTGTCCATATGGTGGTCTCGTGCAACATCGGTCATAGTGTGCCCTCGCGCTTCTTCAATTGTGTCGTTTGTGTGTGCACGCACAACATCACTGGCGAGTGCACGACAAATGCAATGATCAACTTCGTTGAAGTCTGGACTATGGGAAGCCCCATTAAACTCAGATTGTATGATCCTCCTGTGTATGTACACGCGTGTCTCCGTATCGCCCTTTCTCTGCCGATATGCGCAAGTTCTGGCTGTGTCCTACATGTGTTGATACACCTATGGGTGCATGAGGTGTGCTCTATGGAGTGTGTTACCTGATGGCTGTAGCGCTCGGATATTTACTGCCATAAGTTTTGCACTCTGTTGCTCATTTCTCTACATAATAATTTATGCCAGCCCCTAATTACTGTAAACGCAGTGGCTAATTGAGTAATTATACGTTCTATATTAATTGGATTAATTTTATCGGTCAGGGCAATGTCTTCCTCTAATTTAGTTTCAGTAATAAATTTGGGAACATCCAGGAAGACTAGCCTTGAGCAATATGCACCAACCTTTGTTGTTAGGCTGGTGACCATTCCCCAGGCCGTTAATGAATTTCTGTAATTTCATTAAATGTTTTCTATGGTTTGGAAAGTCTGAAATCATAGACCGAAGCTCAGCCCTACTCTAGCGACAATACCTGGCCGATACAATACCTGGCCGATACAATACCTGGCCGATACAATACCTGGCCGATACAATACCTGGCCACATTCCCAGCTGGTGCCATCCCATACTCATCAGCCCGACCAGTAAGAACAGCTTTGGTGCACAGCGGGTGTAAATCCGCAATTTGTGTGCCTTCCGTTACTTCACTCACCTCCCTGCGTGTAGTCATCTCTTGCATACCTAACCACCTGTGCTCACATCATTAGGGTCAACCACGGCATTTGGGCTGAGCATTGTGCTCCCCCATGTCCTGGTCTTTTGGGTGTGAAGTACGTGGGCAACCGCGGCCAAGAAGGAGTGGTCTTCTTCTCCCTCACTTTTGTTTCTGCCAATTTGAAGGATTACAGGGTACAATATAGCAGTCTTGGTGATATAAGTCAGCGGTGATGCATTTGGAATTGTGGGCGCAATACTAACAGGATTTACGTGAGTAACAATAGATTGGAATTTCTCATTTACAAAGCAATTACCCACATGCACATCTGTGATTACATCACAGACAGGGAAAACAGTTTATATGCAATTCAGACTGATTTGACCAAGATTTTAATTTATCTTTAACAACATCACACTTGCAGGTCTTCTTAACACCTCTGTTGGGAAACTCTGATCTTCCACCTAGACTGTGTGTCCTCCTCTCCTTGGGGTCCTGTCATTGTCAGTCTGAATACAGATGGAGATACATTAAATAATTCCACTACCCATTCTGAAGTCTCGGTCTAACATATCGCAAGGGGAAGAGTTTATATAATGCTCAGATGCCTCATTTCGTGGTTCCCCTCCCTCCACACCGTGGTGACTTCACACGTTTACTGATAGAGTTATGCAGGAATTATTTCAGAACAAAATCCATTTTGCTTTTAGTACCGTCCAGGCCACAGTGACCCCAGAGATTATTAAATGAAAGTTGTGACCTTTAGAAGAGTTATCCACAGACTGGGCAGGAATCCTGGAGAATTTTCTAAATGTTTTATTGCTATTATTACCAAACTAAGAACTGTTACAAAGATTTCCTTATACCGTCGCTCACACCACACAAAGCCCACCATATATACAGACTTATCCATTATTAGGGGCTGTGGAGCCATTGCAGACGTTGGTGGACCTGTCAACGCCTACAGTTATTTTGACTGATATCTGACAGTACCAGTTCCTGCTCCACTTACTACACAGAGAACCCAACTATCTCCCAAAACCAGCCTAACGACTGGTCACTCGGTGATGGAAACCCACCATACTCAATTTAAATGATGTACAATAATCATCAGCTGAGATTGTTACATTTACAACGTGTCTACTTAATCCTATCTTCTGAAGCAGTCTCCGCTAAGGAAATAATTGCAGTGTATATTCCATGTCTGTTGTGTCTTCTGTTTGGTTAAACGCACAAATATACATTGTCTGAGGGTGATCGTCGAGATTGGATGTTTTATATCACATTATCCACATTAACTGTCAGGCATTTTACGTTTCTGTGACACGGAGTAACTGAGCTGATCAGGATCGTTTTGTGGTCTCACAAAGTTCTTTCTCTTGCCCCCAGTTTCTCACATGGTCATCGAGGAGGTCAGCTTCATGCAGAACAATCTGGAGATTGAGAAGACGTGCAGGGAGAGCGCTGAGGCATTGGCGCTAAAGGTAGGAAGAGAAAACCGCTGCAGAGATCTTTACTGTGTGTGTGAGATACACTGGGATAGTTGTGTGTGTGTGTGTGTGTGTGTGTGATACACTGGGATAGTTCTGTGTGTGTGTGTGTGTGATATACACTGGGATAGTTGTGTGTGTGTGTGTGTGTGTGTGTGATACACTGGGATAGTTCTGTGTGTGTGTGTGTGTGAGATACACTGGGATAGTTGTGTGTGTGTGTGTGAGATACACTGGGATAGTTCTGTGTGTGTGTGTGTGTGTGTGTGTGAGATACACTGGGATAGTTCTGTGTGTGTATGTGTGTGTGTGTGTGTGTGTGTGTGTGTGTGTGTGTGAGATACACTGGGATAGTTCTGTGTGTGTGTGTGTGTGTGTGTGTGTGTGTGTGATACACTGGGATAGTTCTGTGTGTGTGTGTGTGAGAGATGCACATGATTTGGCTACATTCATATTATATCCAGATTAGACTTTTTGAAATCATTTTCTATTTTCACTGACTATTGTTTTAACATAATACAAATATTTTCTCTAAAGAGCAGAGGTAGGATAGGACTAGTTCATCCTGCAGCCAATCAGAGCATTATATCGTTCACAGGATTAGACTAACCAGTAGCCAATCAGAGCATTAGATCATTCACAGGGCTAGACCAAACTGTATCCAATCAGAGCATTAGATCATTCACAGGGCTAGACCAACCTGTATCCAATCTGAACATTAGATCGTTCACAGGACTAGACCAACCTGCGGCTAATCAGAGCATTAGATCATTCACAGGACTAGACCAACCTACAGCCAATCAGAGCATTAGATCGTTCACAGGACTAGACCAACCTGTAGCCAATCAGAGCATTAGATCACAGGATTAGACCAACCTGCAGCCACTCAGAGCATTAGATCGTTCACAGGACTAGACAAACCTGCAGCCAATCAGAGCATTATATAGTTCACAGGACTAGACCAACCAGTAGCCAATCAGATCATTAGATTGTTCACAGGACTAGTTCATCCTGCAGCCAATCAGAGCATTATATCATTCACAGGATTAGACCAACCAGTAGCCAATCAGAGCATTAGATTATTTACAGGGCTAGACCAACCTGTAGCCAATCAGAGCATTAGATCATTCACAGGACTAGACCAACCTGCAGCCAATCAGAGCATTATATAGTTCACAGGACTAGACCAACCAGTAGCCAATCAGAGCATTAGATTGTTCACAGGACTAGTTCCTCCTGCAGCCAATCAGAGCATTAGATCATTCACAGGGCTAGACCAACCTGTAGCCAATCAGAGCATTAGATCATTCACAGGACTAGACCAACCTGTAGCCAATCTGAACATTAGATCATTCACAGGATTAGACCAACCTGCGGCTAATCAGAGCATTAGATCATTCACAGGACTAGACCAACCTGCAGCCAATCAGAGCATTAGATCGTTCACAGGACTAGATCAACCTGTAGCCAATCAGAGCATTAGATCACAGGATTAGACCAACCTGCAGCCACTCAGAGCATTAGATCGTTCACAGGACTAGACAAACCTGCAGCCAATCAGAGCATTATATAGTTCACAGGACTAGACCAACCAGTAGCCAATCAGATCATTAGATTGTTCACAGGACTAGTTCATCATGCAGCCAATCAGAGCATTATATCATTCACAGGATTAGACCAACCAGTAGCCAATCAGAGCATTAGATTATTTACAGGGCTAGACCAACCTGTAGCCAATCAGAGCATTAGATCATTCACAGGACTAGACCAACCTGCAGCCAATCAGAGCATTATATAGTTCACAGGACTAGACCAACCAGTAGCCAATCAGAGCATTAGATTGTTCACAGGACTAGTTCCTCCTGCAGCCAATCAGAGCATTAGATCATTCACAGGGCTAGACCAACCTGTAGCCAATCAGAGCATTAGATCATTCACAGGATTAGACCAACCTGCGGCTAATCAGAGCATTAGATCATTCACAGGACTAAACCAACCTGCAGCCAATCAGAGCATTAGATCGTTCACAGGGCTAGACCAACCTGTAGCCAATCAGAGCATTAGATCACAGGATTAGACCAACCTGCAGCCACTCAGAGCATTATATCGTTCACAGGACTAGACAAACCTGCAGCCAATCAGAGCATTATATAGTTCACAGGACTAGACCAACCAGTAGCCAATCAGAGCATTAGATTGTTCACAGGACTAGTTCCTCCTGCAGCCAATCAGAGCATGAGATCATTCACAGGGCTAGACCAACCTGTAGCCAATCAGAGCATTAGATCATTCACAGGACTAGACCAACCTGTAGCCAATCTGAACATTAGATCATTCACAGGATTAGACCGACCTGCGGCTAATCAGAGCATTAGATCATTCACAGGACTAGACCAACCTGCAGCCAATCAGAGCATTAGATCGTTCACAGGATTAGACCAACCTGTAGCCAATCAGAGCATTAGATCATTCACAGGATTAGACCAACCTGTAGCCAATCAGAACATTAGATCACAGGATTAAACCAACCTGCGGCCAATCAGAGCATTAGAATGTTTACAGCACAAGTTAACAGAACAGACTGCAATAAAATTTGAACTGAATAATAATAATAATAATAATAATATTACACTACATCCGATTTGTTTATTGTAGCCCCATCCATACAAGTATACAATAAGTCCATGGTTTATCGATAGACACCGTTGGGGCTGTTAGATAGAGGAGCCTGAAGAATTGTTTAATCAATATGAGTCTTGTTCAGTTTATAAAAATATACAGATAATCTCTATCCAGAAAATCCATGAGCAAAATGGCGTCTTACTTCAGGAACCAAGATAGTTATGCGGAGAAAAGACACAATTTACTTGTGCTTGTTATATCGTGTTTACAGCTAGCGCTGATGAAATCAGTAGCGATTCTATATGGGATGTCCTCGTTAATCAATCCTATTGATCCAGTGGTGGGGACAAGCACCGGCCGCTGATTGGATAAGTGGGGAAGAATTTTGATTGGCAACTCAAACACAATCTCTTATTTCACCGCACAGATTAATTTGGAAATGAATAAAAATTGCAGCTGAAAAAATGATTTGCATGATTTATGAAAGCGGAAGATATAATAATATAATTATTTTTTATCATTTTATTATTCTTATTTTTTATCATATCTCATTTTTATCATCTGTACCAACATATTGGTGGTGTGAGTCTTTCTATGTAATTAATGGGTGCAATAAATCAAACACCTTTCAGTATAATAATGGTCTGATTTTCCATATAAGCTGCTAAGAATCAGACTTCTGCCCCTGTAGATGATGTATTACTTCCTTGTATAGAGGAAAATTCAGTGAAACTGGTGTTTATACAATATATATTTTGTGACATACGGCCATTGTTCTGTTCTATGTAATGCCCTCCGAATGCACGGATTAAATGGCACACAATCTGCAGAAGGCAACAAATCTCCAGTGTTTGTTGGGAGAAATCGACATTTCATTGTCTTCAATTGAAAAGAGGAGTTAACAAAAAGTGCACATTTTCCGCTGATTGTATATGGAAGCAAACAAGAGACGGAGGGCAGCACCGACCTCCCCTTGTACCGTGATTACCAGCAGTCTGATGAATTTACCAAGCATGTCATTTTCTCTCCTCCGCCTCATCAGAGACATATTATTATTATTAAAGAATGTTTTTATCACTCTGTTATGTATTTTTGCTGGTGTAAAATGCGTCTGAGCCACTTCATCGGAACACAGATTACAGCAATTTTCGGGCACATTTCATTAGCAATTCCGGACACGCGGTTGAGGCGAGGGGTGAAATCACGCCAACAAGAGATCGCTCCCATTTTTACATGCATTAGCAAGTCCTTCTGCTCTTATTATTCCTCTTTGTTTGACGTGACACTAGAATTCTTGTAGATACAGCGTGACTTGTTTAAGAGTTGCAGGGAACATGGAGAGGAGCGGGATTCATTGCCGAGTCCCCTGCTCTGCAATCTGGGATTGCTGTGAAGATTTCGGATTAAATTTGGCCTTTTTGCTCAGACTCTGCTGGGTCTGTACACAATATAATACATATTTGTAAGCCCACACCCTCATTAATCGCCCCATTCTCAAGCTGGGTCGTACAAGGGGTGAATTCAACTCTATGGGCTGAAATTTGTAGATTGACATCGTTCCCTGCAGGTTAGCGGCTAATAAGATTAATAACACATAAGCACTAGAATGCAAAATACTTTCCATCGGATTTATTAAAATATAATCCTTGTTACACATTCTTTCCCGAGAAGTTGCTGACTGATGATATATTACTAGTCTCCGTTCCTCTTTCTTGCAGCCCTTTGAACCCTTACTGGGGCGATGACGAAAATAGTTGACATAAAAAGTTCCTGTTTCTGGACTGAAATCTCAGCCGTTTGTCAGATAATCTAATAATCAGTTTATCAGCAGGAACTGGGGAGTTTTACACCCCTGGTTACTTAGTAAATGAGGCAGATGTTAGATCAGACGTACTGATGTCTGTTGCTGCTTAATGTGATTTCAGTCATACTAAGAGTTACACAGACCAGGACACAGAGAATGATACTGTTCCTAACATGTAAAGTCACCAGAATGTCAGAGGAGTCTGAGAACTACATTTTATTTCTCTGGTTCTGGCAGAACACATTGGTGCTGGACACAGTATTTCATTAACTTGTAATTTTCACCCCGAACAAGATAATACCCCCAATATCCTCTGTCTGCCACAGTTAAGCTGTGGGTTGGCCGGAGCCACACGCTGGTCTGTAATGGAAAGAAGCCGAGGTGCTTCCTAGTGAACAGAGCTGATCAATCTCTTCCTCGGACTTTTGGCTGCGATAAGCGAGCTGCTGACAAGGGCTCGGGGTCTGTGGGTAGATGGAACAGCAGCTTAATCACTGGGATTGTTCTGTGAGAATGTCACTCTCTCCCACTCCATAGTGCAGACACAGAAACTGTGCACAACCCAGGGGTTATATACTGCCCAGGGTCCCCCGTAGGGTATGTAACTCCTTATTATATTATTATTGTGCTATCTGACCCTACAGCGAGGTCTCCGCTGTATGATAATTATTCTTTGTCGGACGTGACCTCTTGTGTAGAAAGGGTCCAGCACTTATTAACAAATGTCTCATTCTGCAATGTATCCCCTCTAGCTAAACAAAGAGAACAAGAATCTGAAGCGGATTAGCATGTTGTACATGGCCAAGCTGGGCCCAGACATCATTACCGAGGAGATCAGCCTGACCGGCGACGATCTGTCTTGTGAAGTGGACGGTGGGATCTGTACCTCCCTGGGCTGTCAGCAGAGATTTAAAGGTAGGACTGGGTACTGGTCGTGGACTGCAGGGCCCACGGTGGTTATCAGACGTACAGGATTCAAATCCCAGTGACAGCCTCTTCTAACCCAGGACATGTCAAGTCATTATTTTGTAGTAAAATGGTTATAAATAGCATTTATAGGACTAAATAAAGTGATGAATTTGCCTTTTTGTCTTAATTAGCTTGTTTTTACTGCAGGGGTTTGTGTCTATGAGTCAGGGTCTGGCTGTGTGTATGTATGGTGGCCGTAATATGACACACAGATAACACTCTGACACCCCCTGATTGCAGGCTACATTCAGTAAACCAGCTCCCAGGGACTGTCCAGTATTGTTTTTTCCTTTATGATATGAAAGTGGCAGCATAGTTCTTTGACACACTGGAGGCTGCTCCCTTAGTGAATTACCTGTCAGTCTTACATCGCCTGCTGCTTCTCATACGGTGATGTACTAACAGGTGCGGGATACGTGTGTGCAGTGGACTTTTCTGTAAATGGGGGGCCCTTCTCTGCTCTACAATCTGCCAGTGTGAGGCCGTTAATAGTGAATGTCTACACTAATTCTCACTGGTTGTGTGTGCTCAATAATAGTGTCACAGTGTGTCCATTGCTGATGTCATCCTGGATTAAAGGGTGACCAGCATATTGGAGTAAAAGGGTGTCACTATAGTTTCTCCAGTAAGTAAGTCTCCAAATGTCGCCTGACAGCCGACGTGTCTCAGGCCGGAGATACCCAAAACTCCTCATTCTTATTTCACAGAACTTCAAGAACAAATTCTCTCTGTAGAGGAGAAGAAGAAAACGGCGACCATAGAGCTGGAGGATCTCCGCTCCAAACTAGTGGACCTAATAGAAGAGGTACCGTGTAATTGGGGTGCTTCCCTGATAGTAAACTTTAAAGTATTTAGGTATCTTCATATAGTCATGCAGTCAGTGTAATGCTCCTTATATAAGAACATAGTGTATCGATGGGCTTCTGATTCAGTAATATGATCTAATGGGGTAAGCCTCATGCAGTGATAGGGTGTATTGGGGTATTATTCATACAGTGATAGGGTGTATTGGGGTAATATTCATACAGCGCACCCGCTGAAAATCCGCCATGTCTTATTTCTGTTCTTATTTTCCCCTTTAGGTGAATATCACGAAAAAAGAAAATGTCATGTTAAGTAAAGAGGTGTTTGATCAGCGTAAACTTCTTGATAAGTACAACAGAGGTGAGAAGCCGTATTGTCCCAGTCATATAAACAGAAAGGGACCAAACTATATCTAGTTCCTCTAGTCTCCATGGGTGAAAAATGTCTTTATTAGGAGCAGGTAGTCTGTTATCATGTCGGCCAGTAGTAACGGTTCAGTAACACTTGTAATACCTGTGCTTTCTTTTATTACACTAAGGTTTTTTCCACCGGGGCAGAAATACTTAAATACTTGTTCTTCCCAACTCACTTTTTATTATTATTTCTCATTACATTTTCGCAGTGAAATCACTTTAAGTGATTTGTGAGTTTTAAGAGAAAATAAAAACCTGAACGCAGGGTGGGAGGTCCGGCTGCTTAGTGGATAGGAAACATTTTATTTACATAAAATATTTGTTTCATGGTCTTTCTTTGGCACTTTGCTGGAAAGTTGCTTCTAAAGTGTGAACATGGTGATATGTGTGCGACGTCAGGCCGAGATGACCAGTAAAGATCCCACTTTTACAGTATAATTGTGCTGTAACAATTGCATACGCTGGGAAGTAGCGCCGTGTAGTCCGCTGGTTGTATTTCTCTATTTTGCTGTTGCTGATTCCCGGTTTGTCTCTGCAGGTGCAGCAGAATTTAGTGATACATTATTATTATTAGGTCTGTTTATAGGGACGAGCATTACAGAGACTTCTTCAGGTCTGCGTGATAGTGAATTATAAATTGTACAACTACACAGCAATCAGGGAAGTGTTAACCAGACAGATAACATTCTAGGACAAAGATGCATCTGGTATATACATCGCAGAGAGCTGTCTGCCGACTTCAAGTATATGTTATGTGAAAATAAAATGCAACTAACTATGTAGAAATAAACACATATAAAGAGAAAATGAAAGTGACAAGGCCGGCTGGGAGAAGCTTATTGACATTTATGCCAAATTAATAAAATGTAGAGAAATATTTCAACCAGAGAAGACGCAAAAGGAATAATGATTCTCTTGTACTAGATTTCATGTAAATGTGTTACTCATAAAAATGCAATATAAAAGGAAACAATGCAGAACAATAGAGCAAACATGATAAATAGTGCATACAGCAGACCTGTCCAGGGACTGAGTTCATCATTTTCTGGGTCGTTTCGTTGTGTTTTTTCCCTGTGTAAAATCTATAAGTATCCCAGTTCACTACAACTCTGCGGTGGCCGTTCTGTCTTGGCCTAGTAGTCCTGTGCCACGGCTGCTGCTTATAGCGGCTCCGCTCACGCTGTGCGCAGACTGACGGCTCCTCACTTCTTCTCCCGGGTGGTAGTGAACAGAAAGTTAGAATAATGCCCGAAATGTTAACTATAAGTTAAATGCAGATGGTTGAAAATAAAGAAGGAACGTGAAACGGAAGAGTGACTGCACAGAGAAGAAGAGGACCACAGTTGTATTGCTCAATGAAGTCACAGTAAAGTTATAAAGCAGTTCAGCGGCGCACAGAGGATTGTCAGGGGGGGTTTCCCCCCGCCGACCCCAAAAAAAACAAAAACCCGCAGCTCCGTTTCGCCAGCGCTGTCCTATACAGCAGCCGCGGCGCTGTCTAAGAAGCGTCTGCGGCGGTGCTGTATACAATACAGCACCGCCGCGGACGCTTCTTTGACAGCGCCGCGGCTGCTGTATATGACAGTGGCCAATTAGTTAGCGCAGGGGGGGGGTTTCTAGAGACTCGGAAACCCCCCCTGCGTGCGCCACTGCAGTTGGTGGACTACACCTAAATTCAATTGGGATGAGTGGTGGAGGCCGGTAACATCAGGCATAATACCCCTGACTCAGGAGCAACAGAAGTATCCTAATTCCTGGTCTCACTTACTATACATTGTAGGTATGAGACATGGTCCGATACCCCAACAGTAATACTCCCACCCAGCGTTATTCTGTCCACAGGACCTTCATCCCCGGCCCACTGTCCTCTATCATCTTGGACACGTAATGCTTGATAGTCAATACCACGTTCATGGCACCTCTCAGCTGAGACACCCTGGTAACAGCTGTACAGTGCCAGGTATAACCACAAGGAGAGCTGGCAGTTATAGTATATTGTTATCAATAGTGTATATAAAGTGCCAACACGAAGATCAGATGCCTCTGACATCCGCCGTACACTGGGCGCTGACTCCCCACTTCTTTCCTCATTCTAAAACATTCCCAGGATAAGAGATTCCAGCTGCAGGATACACTGACGCATTTTGGAGGACTTCTCCCTTTCTTTCTCTGAAAACCATTGTCGCCTCTTTGCCACCTTCTCCCCTTTGACCTCATCCCCCCCTCACCGCCTCCACACCCTATTCCCCAACACCTACATGCACCTCGCCTCCTCTTCACGTGTACGATCTTTGTATCACCCGAAAGCCCTCCCTGGTGTCTCTAGATAGCTCCAATCTTTCTCCACCAACTTCCTCTCTGAAAACTTCCTTCTTAACCCTCTCAAATCTGGCTTCTGCCCCCTTTATTCCACAGAAACCACCCTTACTAAAGTCACCAAAGGCCTCATCCTCTCCCCCTGCACAACGCTCACACCATGGGCCTTGGTGACACTGTCCTCTCATGATTCACCTCCTATTGTGCTGATCGTTTCTCTGTAAGTACCTACGGCTTTTTGTCCCTCCCCTCTCCATTTACCTGTTGGTGTCCCTCAAAGCTCCTCCCTTGGCCCTCTGCTCGTCTGACTACACCTCTGCCCTTGTTCCTCCTCTCTGAAGTACCACCTCTACGTCGATGACACCCTCATTGTCTTAATCCCTTCCCCCTGCTTGAGTCTTCCCTCCTCCCCACCTCTCGCTCACTGCTGACAATATTCCTCCTGTTCACTGCCTGGGTGTCACCCTTCATAACATCGCCAAGATTCATCCCCTCCACTACCTTGATACTACAACTCTCATCATCTCGCCTCAACTACTGCAACCTGCCCCTGTCTGGCCTCCTCAATCTATCCTTGATGCCGCTCTGCCTCTCTCTGAATCCCTACACTGTCTCCTCATCCCATATACAATTTAAATTCCTCAGCATTCAGCCTCTCCCTGCTACATATCCACAGTCCCACCCTCTCCGCTGTACTACAAGCTGCTGCACCACCTGCTCACTGGTAACCACGTCTCAATCAGTCCTTCAAAGACTTCTCCTGTGCTTCCCCTCTACTGTGGAAGACACAGACCCTACACCAGCCCACCACCATCATCATTAGTTATTTATATAGCGCCACTGATTCCGCAGCGCTGTACAGAGAACTCACTCACATCAGTCCCTGCCCTATTGGGGCTTAAAGTCTAAATTCCCTAATATACACACAGACAGAGAGAGAGAGACTAGGGTCAATTTGATAGCAGCCAATTAACCTACCAGTATGTTTTTGGAGTGTGGGAGGAAACCAGAGCACCCGGAGGAAACTCACGAAAACACGGGGAGAACTAACAAACTCCTCACAGATAAGGTCATGATCAGAAATCGAATTTCCCCAGTGCTGTGAGGAAGTGCTAACCACCGAGCCACTGTGCTGCCCCACAATGCTTCAAACACTCCCAAAAAACTTACCTGTTCATTTAAAACATACCAGCCCTCCTCCTACACCAGCCACCACTGGCCGTCCCTCCTCACAGCACACCCTCCTATATGTCAGCTTCTCCCCTCTAGATTGTAAGCTCTAACAAGCAGGGTCCTCTCTTCCCTCTGACACTCTGTCCTAAGTATTGTTGCTTATTATGCTTTCATTCTGTCTGTACTCTGTATGTTCCCGGTATTACCTCTCCATTGTACGGCGCTGCAGAATTATATGGCTCCTTATAATTATTATTATACAGATGACGTTATATTTAGAGTTATTTTGAGTATAATGGCCCTTTAAATGTTAAGCTGTGAGAATGGAGCGATTGCCATCTGAGCAGTGATCCTGAGCTGGTATAAATGATAACTTGTGAATATTTGAATCCCTGTCCGCATGTGATTTTACCAGGATCCTGTTTTGCTGGAATAGACTCCTAGATCACGGCTGTCTTGCAGTAACAGGGCGAGAAGACGATCCCCTATCAGCTTCACTCTGGTCCACACTAGTTAAACACTTGACATCACCCACGACTTGTTTGCCAACACTTCTCTCCAGAAATGTGAATCGTTGCTCTCTTAATTGCTCCTGTTTTGATTAGTAATTAAAGCCCATTCAAGAAAAGGCATGAATATTAATGTAGTGGCGGCTGGGAGGAGAACGCTGCTCTCTGATTATAATCACAGTGTTGGTGGTGGGGGGACGGGGGGAGTGTCTGTTTACAGCAGGACTTTAAAGCAGTTCATCGGTTAATGGGATTAGAAACTTATGCTAATTGTAGCACATTTAAACTAACAAGCACCTACATTTGCAAAACAAATTGCATTTCCTTTCATTACTGCGTTTGTGACCCTCCTAAGAGATAGGGGGGGCAAAGCCCCCACTTTGTACCAGAAAATCTCTTCACATCTTGACCTGTGTTTGCTGCTCTCTCTCAGTGCCGATTCCTCCGGCAGCCTTTACCTTGTTCCCCTGCGGCTCTCTGCTGACCCCTTATCTTCTGCACCTACGTGGCCAGTATGGGCCTTGTACTCTACACCCCCCCCCCCCCCCCCCCACTCTCCTGTGTCCTCCACCAGCATCTTCCTGAAGGTCCTTCCAGGGGGTGCAGAGACAAACTACGGAGATGGGTGTAAGATACCAGGATGATGGCAAGGAGTGGCGTGGTCATATGATGGGACGTTAGGGGGCGTATGTAGCTCCGTATAATTCCACCTCTGATGGGGCATTTAGAGCATATATATATATATATATATATATATATCAATGAGTCCATCAGTTTTGTTTTCTTTTGGATTTAGAGTTCATATTGGTCCACATCAGGTGACCTTTATCGTCCGCACTATGGCCATGTGTGTCTAAGATATGGACTGTTTGTGGGAAGTTCTGTTATGCATTGATTAGTGTACACCCTCCAGTCACTTGCACTAATGATATATAATATATATTTTTTCTTTAATTATTCAGAGCTCTTGAGCAAAGTATTTATATCATCCAGTTGTTTGGTTGTGTTGCTCTGGGGATGTGTTCTCTGCATTGGATACAATTGCATCCACACAGTGGTTTTGTGTTATATCCTGCTGATGTAAAGGCATGCCTGAGGAGCACAGGAGAGAAAAGGCAATGTATGTAGTGGTGGTTGCAGGAGGGTATATACAAAGCAATAAGTCAATGTGATCTGAATGCGGAAAGTCTCCAGTCTTATCTGGCGCCATAAACCGCACAGAGATTATTGGTGACATTATTTCCGTTCCCTGCAGTCTCTGTCCTGGCGGTGGAAGAATATGAAGACTTACAGACTAGCTTAGAGATGGAGAAAGATCTGCGTCAGAAGGCGGAGTCACTGGCGAAGGAGGTAAGATCCAGCTACGTGCATTCACTACTGGTTATCTCATAGTATTTTATCTCAGTGCTCTCTGGTTGTCAGAGTCTGAGCTCAGTTGTCAGGTGCTGCCCCTGTTTCAGTCATTATGATTGACAACAGTAATGCAGAGCATTATGGGTAATGAGCTGCAGTGCATTATGGGTAGTGAGCTGCAGAGCATTTTCGCCCATCAGGGAGGACATTTACAAATTTCCAGCAGGGGGGATAGAAACACAGAATTAAGATGAAGTTCAGTTTTTGGGGTGGGTGTATCAGGTAGCGGTAATAGGGGAGGTCAGTTATTCCCTTGGTTTTGCAGGTGATTCCAGTGGCCTAATCCATGTACAGGGGGTCCTTATGATCAAGGTGACGACACGCGTGATGATTCTCTTGGGCAGTTTGGGGCCTAGATTGGCCGCTCTATGTGTTGCGAGCTGAACATGAGGTCTTTGTGTCCTGTATCAGCTGACCGCACTAATGCACCCCCAGAATCTGGCCAAGTTCTGGTCAGACTGACGGGTCTGTGTCATTTGATCCCAGACTCACCCATTTGGCAATCTGGCAACATGACGGGAGGTGAATGTGTACAGTCATTGTATACTAGAGTCCGCCACAAGGCTGTAGGAAATGGTAATTCCATGAGGAGTACAAGGCTCCCGACTCTTCTGGATTCTATCCTCTAATATCCGGTTATTGTAAATGAACGTACTAAGGGGCACTTATCTGCTTGTGTGATACATAACAGAACATTTAACACTGTATATAAACTGCACATATATAGAATTGTTTATGTTAATCCCGCAGTTCCCAAATGACGCAAGCTTGTATTCAGTTCCAGGGAGAGATTAGTAGCAGGAACTGAATCATTATTAATGGTGGGGGGCTCGTTAATCTGTTCCACCATTTTGAAACCCCTTGTGCTGTTTTTCCAGATGTACATTGAACAGAACCAACTTAAAAGACAAAGCTGCCTCCTGCTTCAGAGCTGTGCCCCCGACCAGCAGCTCCTGAAAGCTCTAGAAGACAATGCAAAATTAACCCATTTACTGGAGGAAGACAGGATTCAGCATCAGCTGAAGGTAACGTGCGGGGGCTGCGTTGGCATTAAAGGGTTAAACTAAGCTGCTTCTGTTGTGGGGGGCTTCTCGGTACTTAGACACTGTTGCCCCCATCTCCAGTATTCCCAGAGGATGGTCCTGTAATGTTAGTGACAGTGTGTAGATGTGTAACTAGTGTTACTGTTACACGGAACAGGGACTGGTAGGCGTAGCTGCTTATTATAAGACACAGCAGGGTGTCACTGACAATAGGAACTACGTAATTGCTGAGATGTGCTCCTGAGATTGAGCTCAGCAGTGCAGGATAGGGGTCTTGATTAGTATGTGAATATTTACATGAAAATAAAATCTGCATTACAGGAGCTGTGAAAACTTTCAAACCAAAGTGAATGTAACATAACTGAAATGTAGAGCGTGGAAAGGTTGGTAGAGGTCAATCTTATGATGGTTCTCTTGTAACTTTGTTATGTCATAACTCAGATGAAGGAAGTGGAGGAGCAGCTGGAGGAGGACAAGTTGTTGAAGGAGGTCCAGAGTCTCAAAAAACGACTGGATATCTTAGAAGAAGAGAAGAAAGATCTGGAGACCAAATTACAGAGCTCTGAATCCACAGTGAAGGATCTAAAATACTCAGGTAGCCAGATCTGACTATCCACGTGTTTCCTTGTGCCCAGTACTGGCCAAGAGATTCATGACACGGGATCTACTGAGCGTTCATCTTAGAATCACGTTATCTGCCTGGCTCTCTCCCTACAATTCCACCTTAAATCCTTCATGATTAAGGAGAAACGGTCACTACGTAGAACATTAGTGCAGTCAGGGTGGAGGGGTATTATCGCTAGTTATTAATAAGGTTACCATGGCCGGTTAGTGCAGAATTCAGCACAGCTCGATTAGCAGATAATAAAAGGTTTCTACAGATATTTACCAGCCATTGGTCTAACAATGTAGAGAGATTGTGGACTGATCACCAAAGTGCAGAATTTCTTTGTATCTCATTTGTTTCTTTCAGGGACGTATGTTGGTACACTCTGTGACTTCTAAGAATCAATATCTCGTTCCATTGAGGGAGAAGACGCAGCTCATTAGTACAGAACTGTTAAAAGAGTAGATGGGGTGATCAGTAATTAGTGCTGTGTTACCTTCATTATATAGTGGTGATCTAAGATGAAATCTTGTCCCTCAATGTTTTACTATAAACATGTCTCGTTTTCACCCTGGAGAGATGGCGGGAGAGGGTGGAGGCTAATGGTCGTCTTTGTACAGCTTCTGCGGTCTAATCAATAAACAACAATCTACGTCCAGTTCTTTTTGTTGTTCTCTTATAAAATGTTTTCCCAGATTTTCACTGTTATGTTTATAGTGAATTCACCATTGATTTGTACCAGGTTCTAAATGAGCCTTCTAGTGGACTGATAGCAAGGTCTAGAAGTTGTCCAGTTGAATTAATACCTGTCCTTTGTATTATATAATAGCATGTTTACCTTTTCTAAGGGCTGATATCCGGTTATATGAGGCATCTTTCTATCCCGGTTCTGATAGTTTGAGCGGACTGATACCAGGTTCTAACGCTTGTCCTCATGTTTGCGTTTCTATGAGTTGTTCCCCATGTTTTCACACATCAGAATCTAAGCATTGTGCTTCTGGTGGATTGATAGAGGTTTCTAAGAAGTGTCCTCCCAAAGGACTGATACCATGTGGTGGACTGATACCATGATTTATCCTCGTAGTGGACTGATATCAAATTCTAATAGTTGTCTACTTGATGGAGTGATATTCTACATAGTCCTCCTGGTGGCCTTATACCAGGTTCTGATAAGTTCTATATAATATACCTGATGTTGTCCTGGGCTATTTCCAGGTTCTAATGATTGTCTACTTGATGGAGTGATATCCATTTCCATGTAAAACTCCTGGTTACACCAAGATCTGCGTCTCTCATCCACCCTCATTACATCCTCCCATTCCCGGTTACAGGACTTTTTTCGGGCTGCACCCACTCTATGGAATGCTCTCCCTCGCACAATAAGACTCTCCTCTGGTCTACAAACTTTCAAGCGTTCTCTGAAAACCTACCTCTTCAGACAAGCTTATAATATTCCTCAACCACCCTCTTAACCTCACTACCTTAGCTTATTACCGCCTGTTACACAATTTCACACAAGACAACTACCCCCTGATCAAATTGTTGTGTGACAGGATCATTTAGCCTATGAGTCACTTTTACCTTTGCAGTCTGGCTGGGCCAAAATGTAAAATGTAGACTCAACCTCATGTGTCAACTCCCATTGTCCCATAGATTGTAAGCTTGCGAGCAGGGCCTTCTCACCTCTGTCTGTTTTACCCAGTTTGTTTATCAGTTTATTATGTCTGTCCCCAATTGTAAAGCGCTACGGAATATGTTGGCGCTATATAAATAAATTATGATGATGATGATGATACCAGGTTCTGAGAAATTATTACCAGCTTCTAATGGTTGTCTTTCCAGTGGACACCTTGGGGTAAATGTATCAAGCTGAGAGTTTCTGGTGGGTTTGAAAAACCAATCAGATTCTAGCTATTATTTATTTAGTACATTCTGCAAAATGATAGCTAGAATCTGATTGGCTGCTATAGGCAACATCTCCACTTTTCAAACCCGTCGGAAAACTCTCAACTTGATACATTTACCCCCTAGTAACATGACTAGATTCTGAGATCTGGACATTTCAGGGCTGATACTTGTCCTTTGTCCAGTGCACCCGCCCTGAGGATCGTGTTTTTCCTACAATACATCCAGGCCTCAGCCACTGTACTCTATCGGGGAGATACATTTCTAGTAAATGTTTTTTTTCTGTTGATAAATACGGAGCAATTATCTTAAGGATTCCAGTTCTGTCTGATGTGCTGGTGATTATGATGATATTTAAGTGGTGTCTATAACGCTTCTTTCCTCGTTTCTGCTCCCAGTGGAAGAACTTCAGAAACGTGTTCATCAGGCCGAAAACCCTCCACCTCCTCCTCCGCCTCCGCCGCCCCCACTACCTCCACCGCCACCACCCAACCCTATCCGGTAAGACGTGGCTTATACACACACGAGTCTCCGTGGCCAGTTTTATTATGATGTCTTGTCTGTCTGAAGATGTTTGATTAGCAAGACACCACCATGGGGGTAATAACATAACGCACAGTTAGGAGCTTTCTGCACATGAAGTCTGAACATGAATAGAAGGGGTTATCATGAAACTTTCTGGACTGACATGTACATTGTTAAACAGATCACTATATTTTTAATGTATTTAAAAACATTTAAAATATGTTACTGCATTTTTATTATATTTGAGTTTTTATTGTGTATATATAGACATATATCAGAGGCATCATCCAACCTCCTCACTTGCTGACAAAAAGTGACATGTGTCACAACCTCTGATTTATCTCTACAGGCCTGACTCTTAATATGAGGACTGCAGAGGTTTGGGGGAATGAGGAGATGTCTGTGTGAAAGTATTGAAAATATATTTTAACAATGTTCCACATGCAACTTCAGCTGACATATCATAAAATGCAATTGATTTCTTTCTGTTAATAATGAAATATTTGCTGTCTGAAATGTTTATTTTGACTCCTTCTGCTTATGTTCTTGGACTGTGATTGCTCCGATCTCTAATCCGCTTGCGTCCTTCTATTGTGAGGTCCCTCATGTCTATGATCCGGAAGAAGCCGTCGGTGACGGTCTCTGCAGTGAACAAGGAAACCGATTCGCAGATTGTGTCTGGTAATAATAACATAATTGTTGCTTCATATGCGGAAAGTCCCTGGAAATGTCCAAGCAACTCGCCCCAGGCCTTGCAATGTTCGGTCCGGCGGGGCACTGTCTGGGGGGGGCTCACGAGATGGATTTTCAGCTTAGTAATCAGATTGAATTCAGTCGCTCAGCCCCAGCGTTTTGTTCCAAATATTGTTGTTTCCTGATCATGTTCTTTGTTTTATTTGGGACAATTCAAAATTCTTTAAATCAGCTCTATTATTCATTGCTTAAGCCCGGGCTTCTCCTGTGCCCTCACACGGGCGTCTCGGGGGTAATAACGTTTGAGTTATAAGAGAGAGAGACGCTAATGCAAGGAGCGTTAGACTGAGAGGAACCTTCTTTCTTTTTACACTTCTATAATGATGGTGAATCTGTCCCCTGCCGCTCATTTGCATATTACGCAGCTGACATTGGGAGGTTTCCCCAGGACATTGCAGCTAGATTAATGTCTAGAGGTCCCGTAACTGATGTAATGCATTTAAAGCTTTAAAAAATTTGTTGCACTTCGTATCACTCTCCTGGTTTTCAGGCACAGCTGGGAGCTGGCGGCCGTGTGACGCTGGTCACGGTTAACGGATGAGAATTATGAAGCCATTTAATGCGAGGAGTTTTCGCCATCCTGGGCATCACCTGCCGGCGTGTGGTATATACAAGATGCTCTGGCAGCGCCAGACCCAGAGAATCTAAGATAAAACCCATTTATTGTCCTGTATTCAGTTTTATTCTTCTCCGCGTCATGTCCTCCTTTCTGTGCGGGCTCCGTCTCCTGAGTCCCAGCGTGGAAAGGGTGGATAAAGAGCTTTTGAACACAAAATGTAAAATCTTGTTTCTAAATAATAACAACGGGGTTGTGTGTTTTTTTGTGAGTGTTCTGTAAAAATTTAAGTATTTAAAATTGCACGTTTTTTTCTTCTTAGAATTAAGGGCCCCCCGCCGTCAGCGCTCGCTCCTATGTGACACGCTCTGCCAGCGGCTGCCGGCTCTCAAGTCATTCACTTCTGACAATAGAAAAGCATTAAGTCACATTGTATTAATAAGATAATGGACCATTACATTCCACCAAGCAGCTTTTATTTCTCAGAAATGTTTTATGTGCTGAAAGAAAACAAGTTGTGTTATTTCCGTGTGTAAAATGAATGTGACAGATCCAATGGAAGTGGCCCCTTCGCTGGACGGCTGGGCCCCCAGTTATCTGCTGTAACTGTCATGTGAGGGTTCAGCGGTGTAGGAGTATAACACTTCTCACCCCACTCACCCCGTGTCTGCACAGTTACCATCCACTCCACTGCTTGTGTCCTCGTCCTGTCAGTCATTACATGCAGACCCCACAGAGCCCTGGTTACCTTCCACTGTCTCAAATATGCCAAACTTTGTTCCATAATTAGGAGTAACTTCTCCTGCCCCTTCCGTGTCTCGCCTGTCCCCCTTTCCGTGTCTTGCCCGTCCCCCTTTCCGTGTCTTGCCCGTCCCCCTTTCCATGTCTCGTCCGTCCCCCTTTCCGTGTCTCGTCTGTCCCCCTTTCCGTGTCTCGCCTGTCCCCCTTCCGTGTCTCACCCCTCCAACTTCCATGTCTCACCCAGCCCCCCTTCTGTGTCTTTCCTATACCACTGGCCCTTCCGTGTCTCGCCCCCTCCACCTTTCTGTGTCTCACCGGTCCCCCTTCCGCCTCTCGCTTGCCCCTTCTGCGTCTCGCCCGTCCCCCTGCCCCTTCTGCCTCTCGCACGTCCTCCTGCCCGTTCAGCATCTCGCCCGTCCCCCTGCCCCTTTCGTGTCTCACCCGTCCCCCTTCAGTGTCTCTCCTATACCCTCTGGCCCTTCTGTGTCTCATCCGTCCCCTTGCCCCTTCCGTGTCTTGCCCATCCCCCTTCTGTGTCTCTCCTATACCCCCTGGCCCTTCAGTGTCTCACGCGTTCCCTTGCCCCTTCTGTGTCTCACCCATCCCCTTGCCCCTACCATGTCTCGCCTGTCCCCTTCTGTGTTTCGCCCGTCTCCCTTCTGTGTCTCTCCTAGACCCCCTGGCCCTTCTGTGTCTCTCCCATCCCCTTGCCCCTACCGTGTCTCGCCCGCCCCCCTTTTGTGTCTCTCCTATACCCCCTGCCCCTACCGTGTCTCGCCCGTCCGCCTGCCCTTTCCTTGTATATGTACTTGCAGAAGTGAGACACATCATTCTACAACAGCTGGATAGCCCAGTATTCTATATCTTTGTCTACATAGGAGGAGCATGTAAAGGGCTCAGTATGTAGGGAAGAGCTTGAGATTGGCAGGGCATGCTGGTACTTGCAGTTCTACAACAGCAGAGGTGCAGATAGATTCTATCAGGAGGAGAATTGGAGGAAGCGTTCTCTATGGTTGAACGGTAACACATCGCCCCACACCTGAGTACATCTCTGCAAACATTATGTGTCTGCTAGAAATGGGATTCTGCATCAGAAAAGATTGTTTATTTTGACTTTTGAGAGCTGTGTTACTAAGAGCTGAGTGCATCTGAAAACCTCCCGGTGTTGTATGAGGACAGCGGGTCTCAGAAATAAATAACTTCTCAGCGAGCAGCAATTTGTGGGATTGCTGATATGATTCCAGCACAGTTATTGCTGCAGGAATCAGCTGTTTATATTGTTGGTTGATTTCAGCCTTAATTCCTTATTAATTAGTGCAGTCGTCTGTGACTCATTCAACGGGGACTGTGATTTCGGTCAGGCGTGTAAATATGACCATGACCTTTCCATCTGCATTTTCATATAGTATTCATGAACTATACGTTATAATGGTGGATTAATATCTGCCTGCGCTGCGCTCAACAGGACAACGTGTTTTCAGACTATGGTCCATGTCATCTCTATGGCGACTGCTCACAGCGGTTTTAGGAGGATCCGGACGTAACATGGAAGCACCTTGTACGTTAGTGACCCATCAGGCGCTTGTAATAAGGATCATGTATAGAGTGTGTTCAGCGTCCAACTGTTTATTGATCTGCTCACGAGAACTTACCTCTGAAATGCTTAATGTAAAATATTCTAATCTTGTGTGTGGAAAGGTGCAACTGAGAGCTGGGCCTCGTAGATTAGGACACGTTCATTAGGACACGGTTGTTAGGACACGGTTATTAGGACATGGTTATTAGGACACGGTTATTAGGACACGGTTATTAGGACACGGTTGTTAGGACACGGTTATTAGGACACGGTTATTAGGACACGGTTATTAGGACACGGTTATTAGGACAGGTCACAGCAGAGACACATTACACTATATTACAGTGTTAGAAGTATCCATCCTATTACATACATCCTATACATGTTGCATTAATGTGACGTGTTCTCTCCAGCAGGTGATGTGGGGGATCTGAAGAAGCAGGCGGTGGAGGAGATGATGGACCGTATTAAGAAGGGCGTTCACCTCCGTCCTGTGCAGCAGACAGTCCGGGTGAAGACTCAGGTGAGGGACGTCTGAGCTGTTTATCTTCCGTACTTAGACTGTAGGTGACTGACAAACATTGGAGATAACTAGCAGACTACGGGCCCCACGGTACACACGGCCCATGATCAGTGTCGCCCGCCCCGGTCTACCTGTAATATTGTTATAGAATAACTGAGTCTGTGCCAGGTCTTATGTAGATATGAAACTGATCATCTTATAGAAGGTGTGATATATATGTGTATGTTGTGGTGACAGGTTGTGATATATATGTGTATGTTGTGATATGGGCAGCACAGTGGCCTAGTGGTTAGCACGTCTGCCTCACAGCACTGGGGTCATGAGTTCGATTCCCAACCATGGCCTTATCTGTGTGGAGTTTGTATGTTCTCCCTGTGTTTGCGTGGGTTTCCTCCGGGTGCTCCGGTTTCCTCCCACACTCCAAAAACATACTGGTAGGTTAATTGGCTGCAATCAAAAATTGACCCTAGTGTCTCCCTCTCTGTCTGTCTGTGTGTGAGTGTGTGTCTATATTAAGGAATTTAGACTGTAAGCTCCAATGGGGCAGGGACTGATGTGAATGAGTTCTCTGTACAGCGCTGCGGAATTAGTGGCGCTATATAAATAAATGATGATGATGATGATGATATATATGTGTATGTTGTGATATATATGTGTATGTTGTGATATATATGTGTATGTTGTGATATATATGTGTATGTTGTGATATATATGTGTATGTTGTGATATATATGTGTATGTTGTGGTGACAGGTTAGGATTCATACCCCAAATAACCCCTAATATTCAGTGACTGTATAAAGTCTTCATGGATTGGCTTTTTGTTGGTCTGTGAGAAACAATGTAACACAACAAATACCCTCTATTGTGTCTGGATTCATTGTTTAGTGATGTGTCTTTAATGTAACTAGATTGGTCAGCAGCAGCCGCAGGCGCCTCCAGTGGTAACAGCGCCATCCGCTGGAAGTGCTGAAAAAGCTAAAGTAAGAGCCCTGCATGGCATGCATTGTGCAGTGTTACGTGGTGTTATCTGTCATTACTGTCTCATTATCTGGTGGAATAAACAAACGTCTCTATATATAGGATGATGTGTGCGAAGGAGAGGACATGAAGGTATCGCACAAACCTCTTCCAAGCAATTATCCTTTTATATTATCTTATTATATCAGATAAAGACGGATTAAAATTCATTTCACTCGATGCGATTTGTCCCTTTGGTTCAATGAAGTTCAGTGTTTTATTAATACGTCGCAGTGCGCGTCTTTTATTTGTCAGTTGAGGCGTTTAGCGTCTGTCCTGAAGGTAAGTAATTCGGGAGGGCAGGATTATCTGCAACAAAGGGAGAAGTTCTGCATTGAGGAGGACTCTGTGCGATGACCACTTGCAGAATGTGAAAACATGCCCTTGAATCATTAACAAAGATGTCATTTGCTATAAACTGCTTGAAGTGGGCAAGGTGAACGTGGCTCTCCAGAGCCGCTTGGGGAGGTGAGAAGAGCGCTCTCAGCATTGGAGTGCAGGCTTTGTGTCTAGACAATAGTCTGTGCCAGGCTTTATACACTGAGGTGTCGTACGTTTAGTGATGTCTCAGGTTCTGTGAAGCCCAGCTCCGAGGAGATGATGTATAGATGTCTGTACTTTACATACATTAGTGCCTATACACAGAAGAATCCTTGTCTCCTAATAAATATGTATATACAGTACAGACACCATGATATTCAGTATATAGAGCCACCTGATGATATACGGCTAATGACTTATCCATTACTGGAGTATAGCAGTGTATGAGTCTGCTGACCTGTATATATTTATACAGGAAGACACCTCAACCAATGTAACAAATCAGAAAACACAACTCCAAGAATGTTCTTCAGCATGAAAGCAAAAAGCTTCTAATAAATGGATATTACTGTTTATTAATATTTAGTTAAATAAAGGAAAACGTTTTACTACAGACATTGTAAATCCATTTTTTACAATTTAATGACATTTTAATTAGAAAAGAAAAATAAGAATTTTGAGGTTAGAATTTGACCCTACTTTAGTCCACTTTTAGGGGTATATCGAGCAACGGTTCCAAAAAATCGCCTTGCCATCATTTTTTAATACGGCAATGTCAAAGGCCATAGGGTTTTGTCTTTAATAAAATGGCTGCAGAGAATGGGTGGTTTTTCGGAACCGCTGATAAATACCCCTTAGTCTGCTTTATACTTCCAGATCCCCCCTTCAGGATGAAATAATCCATTTGATTTAGTGGAATGAATTTTCTACCAGTAGAGTCATTGTTCTGAGGATATATGATATAATATAATGATATCTGTTTGGTCTCCCTGCAGCCGGCTAACGTTAAACCTTCTAACAGCGCCGTCCAGGAGCTCCGCGGCATCTTGGTGAGTACTTATAGCCGCCTCCTGCGGACACTAAGATACTGTAACTGATGAGTCCATTACTAAGAACTGTCATTTTCTCTGTAGGATTCCCTGAACTCTTCTGGCGGCAGAAAGAGAGTCGGGGCCCTCAGCGCAGCCTCAACCGAAACAGAACTGGAACGGATATTACGGCGCCGGAAAGTGACAACTGAGCAAGATGCTTCCGGTAAGGCTGAAATAACGTTATTGGCTTAAACAAAAGACTAATTGTTTTGCTATGTAATAAAATCAGATTGAGAACATTCGCCACCTGCCAGTCAGATACCCTTGGCCGCCTCTTCTCTGCCCAACTTATAATATAAATATAATGAAGGCGTCAGTAGGGTGGGTGAGCACTAAGCTGGGATACATTTACTTAATAAAGTTATAGAGTTGTGAGGATAAGTTGGTGACATTTCAGCTGCTACACGAGCTCTCTCCTCGCACTCTCCACACGCGCTCTCTCCTCGCGCTCTCCACACGCGCACTCTCCTCGTGCGCACTCTCCTCGCGCTCTCTCCACGCTCTCCACACGCGCTCTCTCCTCGCGCTCTCTCCACGCACTCTCCTCGTGCGCACTCTCCTCGCGCACTATCCTCGCTCTCTCTCCACGCGCACTATCCTCGCTCTCTCTCCACGCGCTCTCTCCTCGCGCTCTCCACACGCGCACTCTCCTCGCGCTCTCTCCACGCGCACTCTCCTCGTGTGGTTTATATATAATACACTGATCCCGTTTTCCTCTCTCTCTGTACACAGTGGGGACACTGACCGCTCTTGAATCCAAGTCAATGCCAGTTTTGGGATCAGCCACCAATTCGCCGCTCAGTAAGAAGCCCAAAGAGGCGGAGTTGAGGAGCGGCTGTAGAGATGCGCCAGGGGCGGAGAAGCTGAATCTGAAGGTTGCGTCTCAGTAAGTGGAAGTGTTTGTGTGAGTGGCTTCATTCTCTGCATAACAGACTGAAGACGGCCGATGCCTCTTGGCAAACAATGGGTGTATCTACCGCGTTCAGTCTGTGCCACGTCTGTAATACGAGGCCCCCAAGTACGTAGCTCTCCCACCGCTAACTGGACATCAGCTGAGACTAAAAAGCTGCAATCACACGGAATTAACCCTATGATTCCCTGTTCCTTTGCCAATAGCGTCAAAGGAGGTGTGAGCCCCCTACCATACTGACAGCCCCCTGCCACGCCTCTGTTCCTGCATTTACACAGAGGATATAGACAAGCAGGGAGACTGTGACGTCTGTTCCTGCATTACACAATCATCTACCTACAGAGCATTAGTCAGGTCTGTAAGGCCACGCCCATTTGTGACATCACTAATAGCAGAACAGCTTTAATGAGACTCCTGGAAATCCTCATTAACCCTTTCCTTCCAGAACATCAGAACAGAGATTTAGTGAAATCTTGCTCCAGATTTGTTATATTATATTTGCAAGGCACCAACAAACTCCGCAGTGCTGTACAATTGGAATAAAAAGCACATGCGATAGAGTCTTGAGCACAAGAGCTTATAATCTATAATGGAGAGATATAGAAGTACAGTATAAGTTATTGGGTCCTGGGATTTTTATCCTCAATGTCAAATATTTTACTTTTATTTAGTTTTAATGTGTGAAATATTTATACTGTAAATGTGATTCTTAGAGTCATCACAATCATGTTATCTTGATCCCCATCCGCTGCCATCCAACAGATTTCGGGGGAGAAGTTGCGTAGTTACCTGGTTTCTGTGGCCCCTTGTGATGTATATATATAGCACAGATCTCTGCCCTGGCTACATTGTATATACTGTAACACAACTTAATCCACTAAATGTACCCATGTGAGGCGGAATGAGATCAGTCCGGGGGTGTTTTGTTGCTGTTTAGAAGGCTCAGGGATTTAGTGTCTCGTTAGAAGTGATAACCTTCATGCAGAAACACGGAGGCTCTGATCACCTTTTGTCTGCTTTTTGTTCCACCTAATAATAAAGACACAAAAAAAAACAAAGGTGAAAAGAGGGGAAATGAAGTAATTGGCAATTCAAGGTCTGCAGGATCCGTGCTGAATCGCTCATGAAAAGGATCTTTTCGCTGACGGTTACAGTTGTTACGGGCAATAAAAGCCAGCGGCGCGCTCAGTTTGTGCCTCTGCTCCGCGGATTGAATGACAAGCTTCAAAGAGATACATTTAGCTGTATCTTTATAGTCTTTGCTGTAAATCACTGTGAATAAAAGGGAGAATGACTCGCCAGCAATAACGCAGAGGGCGGTACTCCCAGCTGGTTCTTGGAATGACGGGAGCAGTAGTTATAAAGGACCAGGTGCGCAGACTGCCCCCTGCAGGAAGAGCAGGAACTGCACATTGCTCTGATTTACACAATGAGCCATGGAACTGCTTAGATCGGCAGGTATTGTGGCAGGCTGGGACTTGTAGTTACACAACAGCTGGAGAGACACAGGTAGCCCAGGTCTACAGTTATACATCCATGAAAAATGTCAGACATTTTGGGTATTATGGGAGTCGCGTCTTACTTTGTCATGAGCGACTGCATGAGCCTTATTTTAAGTATCTAGATCACTTGCAGCAGGATGAGACACGCATCTCAAATTCTTTTTTTTTTTTTTTTGTTTAAAGAAGTTTAGATAATAAGCTTCTGCGCTCTGTGCGGGTTTAGTTCCGGCTAAAAAACGCTGCCCTTTATTTACATGTGAGTGTGAGTTCTGCAGGATTCTGTCTGGAGACACATTTAATATAATATACACATTAAAATAAACATTGTCCCAGATTACATTGTTAGTTGTACCCCTTGCATGGCCTGGATCCCAGATTACACACGTTCTGCGTATACAGCGGCTGTCTTATTTCATGTCTAATATGGATTCTTCTCGAGCAGTCGGGACCAACATTACGAACAGAGCTGAACTGGAAGATCATTGACGCAGAGGGGGGGGGGTTGTAAGACTTTTGCTGTCAGTATCCCGCTGAGCAGCATTCCTGAAATAAGGTGCCTCCGGGGCTCTTTGTAAACACTCCCTCTTGGGACAGTAGACACCTCGCCTCACGGAATGAGCTGCATGGAGGGTACAACTTAATCTGATGATCTTATACAATTAAAGGATTTTCTCTGCTTCCTTTGGCTGTAATATTAGTAGAAGAGAATTGTCTTGTGTCTCCACAGGAAACGTCTCGGCCCCACAGCAAGAAAGGGATTTTCAGGTGTCCTCGTCACATGCACAATTAGCCCTAACTAGAAAAGGAACAGAATTAGTCGCGCCCAGGGGGGAGTTTAACTGTTTTTCTCTTAAAATTAATCTTCACTTGGCCCACGAAAAACATGTGAAACTTCCTGTCCTGTACAATAAATTCAAAGGTCGCTTAAAGTGTGACTTCAACTTCCCTGATCTGTCTGATGTAATAAGGGCCGAGATCGATACAATATTTACATATAATAGAACATTGCTGATCATTTCATCAGATACAGAGTTTTCGATATTCCCCCCTCTGTAATGTGATTTGTCGGTGGGCAGAAGTTATAAACCTACTGGGGCATAAAATAAGATGTACCACATAATATAGAAGATAGTTTTCAATCCTCATCGCATAGATAAGGATTGAACTATCTTTCATATTTATTATAAAAACCTTCACAGGAACAGCAGTTCTGAAAAACTGCTGTACCCGTGTAGTGCAAAACTCACCTTTCACTGCCTCTTCTCTTCTCCTCCCATGTGATGCCGACTGTGATGATGTTTTCTCCATTCAATCCCTGTGAGCCTGCGCCGACCTCAGGCATGCGCACAGAGAACCTGGACTGCAAGAAGGTGAGTCATGTGACAGGGAGGGATCACATGATCCCTCCACGCATGCGCTGTCCAGCTCTGCTCTTCGGAGCAGAGTTGTCAGCAGTGAAAGGTCTCAATTATGTTAATGTGGGCTGGGTATGGATTATCGATGACCACAATCCCGACATCCTTCATCCCTCCAAAAAAAGAACGATTGCCCAAAAAACTAAGTAAATACAAGCAGACTTGCCTGAAAGCCAAAGATGCAGATGTCCGATGGCACCAAGGCTGACAGGCAGAGAATCCGGATGGACAGCTCTCCCGCACTTGAGTGTGACGTGTGCAGGACTTAGATGAGTGTTAATTTAAAGCGGCAATGTGTGGACCCCGCAGGCTAAGTGTTGGTAAATAGCGTTATTGAGCAGTGCCCATACACTGTTATGGGAGCGCTCAGTAGAACGAAGATATATCTGCTGCGATGCTGTGACAATAAACTAAGAATTTATGTTTGATAAATGGGTCCCACTGATTGAAACTAAATATAATGTATAATATCTGAGGTTCATTGTAATGTTCCTGCCTCCAGGTGACTCGTACATACCCTCCTGCAACTTGTTCTAACTACTTTGCTTCTATGCTTCTCAGCCACGTATTATATCATCAGACAAGTGTGCTCTGACTAATGCTATAAATACTACAGATGATTCAGGACTAATTTTCCAATTTGATCACAAAATTCTCCCCCTCTCTCTCTTCCCGTCCCTGCTCTCTCCCCCCCCCGCTATCTCTCCCCCTCCCCCCACTTTCTTTCTCCCCTCCCCCAGCTCTCTCCCCTCCCCCGCCGCTCTCTCTCCCCTCCCCTGCCGCTCTCTCTCCCCTCCCCCCACTTACTCTCTCCCCTCCCCCCGCGCTTTCTCACTCCCCCCCCCCCGCCGCTCTCTCCCCCTCCCCCACTTTCTTTCCTCTTTCTCTGCCCTGTTCCCTCTCTATCTGCCCTGTTCCCTCTCTATCTCCCCTGCCCCCCTCTCTCCCCTTCTTCCTCTCTCTCTCTCTCCCCTCCTGCCCCATAGAGCTTACAATCTAATCTTTGGCTGACATATAGTTCCTAAAGAAGGAACTGAACCCCCTCCCCTGTCCTTATGACAGCTATGAGTGTTGGCTTATATGGGGTCCATTTGCCCTTACTAGAACAGGTATCTCCGTAAAGTATCATTTCTCATTCTGTACTAATTCAAAGGAAACATTAACCAAGTAACAGATCACTTTTATTAATGAGTTATTCCTAGATCCATTCACTACAGAATGTTCTTTCTCCTGATGGAGATTAACCAAGTTAAAGTAAAATATTCTCCCGGCTGTAACAAAGGAGCCGGGAATGAATTGCTTGGGGCATCTGCTGGAACAAAGCCTGGGAGGATTTGGCAGCGTTCTCCGTCGCTGAATGTTTTTCCCCTCAGCAAGACGTAAATTTCTTCATTTCTCTCTCCTTGAAGGTGGTAAATATGATTGCAGTTTTTTGTCCATTTTTTATTGCAAATGAAACAGAGTTCAGATTGTTTAGCCTGTGCATCCGTTTTTGGATCCGTGCCACGCACTAATGCAAGCCCCCACTGTGAGACCACCATAGAATCCGCCGTTAAATAGTCCAGCTGTTGGTGTTTCAGAGATTGTCACCTTGGAGGAGGAAGAAAGTGCCTTTTGTTGTACTTCACTATTTTCTCCTACACGTACAATGCAACAATTGCTTTTTCCCTCTATAAGGTTCAATCTTTGTTCATCTGAGAACACTGGATAGAAAGCGGCCATTTGTCGTTCTCAACTTATTTCTCTGGTCATTTTATAGAGAAACTTTTTATAAAAAGATAAATTATAGGGATGTTTATGCTGAATAAATGCACCTGTTCATGCTGGGAGGAGGCCGAGTAAAGTCATTATATATAAACTGGATGCTGGTGCTGTTCCTGTCTATATTTAAACTAAACTTCTTTCTTGTATTTGAATTTTTAATACTTATAACGTGTATGGAATAAGGACATACACAGAGAATTAGGTCTACTATGTGATACTGTCCATCCATAGAGACCAATAACAGAGAATTACACCCAGCATACAGAAGTAGTACTGTGCAGTTATCCATCCATAGAGACTAATAACAGAGAGAATTACACCCAGCAAACAGAAGTAGTACTGTGCAGTTATCCATCCATAGACTAATAACAGAGAATTACACCCAGCAGAGTAGTAGTACTGAGCAGTTATCCATCCATAGACTAATAACAGAGAATTACACCCAGCACAGAGTAGTAGTACTGAGCAGTTATCATCCATAGACTAATAACAGAGAATTACACCCAACATACAGAAGTAGTACTGTGCAGTTATCCATCCATAGAGACTAATAACAGAGAATTACACCCAGCATACAGAAGTAGTACTGTGCAGTTCTCCATCTGTACAGACTATTCTCTTTCTCAGGACTTTCAGTTCACAGTATATTTCTTTCTTTTGTATTTTTTATTATAGAAAATGTATAAAACCTATTTTTAAAATGTTGTATTCTAACCAATTTTCAGAGAATGTAATAAATTGTCCCCACATTGTACTGAAGAGAATAAGACATAACATTTTTGTCCCATGGGTCACACATATATATATATATATATATATATATATATACTGTAACAAAAGGAGGCATTTAGCTGGCAATATGTAGAGAAAGCAGGGAAGTAGAGTAAAACATTTGTGCAGTAATACACCTAGATTGAATATAAAGACCTATGTATGAAAAGCAATAGTTTAAGTTTGGTTTAACTTACATGACTTAAAATCCTTCCTCTCAGCAAACAGACAGGGTGTGTCTGCATTACAGAGCCAGTGATGGGCGTTTTCTTTTAAAGAGAAGGTGGGTGTGTCACCTGTCCATCAAGCTAAGGCTGGGGGAGGAGCATCAGGTATAAAAGCTTGTTTATATCATTTGTGCACTGAGACCAATGCTGGGTGAGCTGGCTGGTCCTGAGAGAGCTGAGCTATGTATAGCTAGTGTTTAGGGTCTCCATAATTGCTGTACAAGTATACGGTGTCAAACATTTACCATCCTGACAATAAAGCACCATAAAAAGGAAGTTGTTCGCGTGTGCTTCTGCAGTAGCGGGCTCTTGCCACAAGTGGTGTCAGGAGTGGGATACTCCGGGAAGCAAGTTTCTGCTACCCAACCCGCGCAGATGTCAACATGGAGGAAGTACTGAGAACCCTCGTGAATGTGGCCGCTGCGCAGCAACAGCAGCAAGCTCAGATGCTACAAGTCGCCGAGGCACAGGTGGAAAACACAAGGCTCTTAAGAGAAGAGTTAAGCCAGGTGAGACATGACAGAAATGAACCACTTGGTCCTGTTCTCCAGAAAATGTCGCCAGGTGATGACGTAGAAGCGTATCTGGTGTCCTGTGAGAGACTTGCAAAAAGGGCAAAATGGCCTCCTAAAGATTGGGCTGAGAGACTGGCGCCATATCTGACTAGTGAAGCTCAGCGAGCTTATATGGATCTAGATGAGGAACGGGCCTCTGATTATTTGTGCCTAAAGTCTGAGATATTGGCTCGCATTGGAGTTTCCGGGCCAGGCCGAGCACAGCGCTATCACCAATGGCGCTATGGTAAAGAAAAAACGGTCAGAGCGCAAGTGGTGAGCTTTCTAAAATTTTAAAGAAATGGCTGCAGCCTGAGAAGAATTCGCCTTCTCGGATTATTGAAGTTCTGGCGATAGATCACTGCATCCGGGGGCTGAACCGCGATTTGCAAAGGTGGGTTCTGCAATCAGACCCACAAACTTATGAAGAGCTTGCCACCGTGGTAGAAAGGTTTTGTGCGCTACAGCAAATGACTAAAGAAACTGCATCTGTGCCAAAGCCGCTGCCACGCCAAAAGCCAGGTTTGACAATCCTTGCTACAGGGCCCAATGGCAAAACTGCTACGGACAGAGGGCCAGGTGCAAAGCCGTCTAATCTGAAGTGTTTTGAATGTGGTGAGCCAGGCCACTTTAAGGCAGAGTGTCCTAAACTACAGGAACCCATGGACTGTTCCGTGGCACATATTGGGCCTGCTTTTCCAAGCTGTTTTACCATGAGTCCCACATCAGGAAGTCCTTGTTTGTTCCGGGTGACTGTGCTAATCAACCAAAACCTTGTTCTGGCCTTGGTTGACTCGGGGAGTGAACTCTCATTGGTTTCCAGCTCTGCCTTACCCGAAACCATAACTTCTCGCTTGCCCAAGGTGAAGGTTCTTTGCGTACATGGCACGACAGAGGAGTATGAAAGAATACTACCAGTCACACTCAAAGACAAAACTGTTATGGTGGTAGCTGCCATAGCACCTAAACTCCCATATCCAATCATTTTGGGGCGAGACTTCCCACTGTTTAATTATGTCCTCGGTAAGCGGATCCGGCCGGACATGCCGGCAACTGAGGCAACGGTCGGAAGCCCGGTCTTAAAAGACCTGCCTAAGAATCAACATCTGGACATCGATCTTTGGGAATCGCCTAACCGGAATGCCATCCTAGGAGTCACAGCAGGAGTTCCACAAAAGCGTCCACCTGCGGGGAAACATGGACAGTCCAAACTACCATTGGTCGGTGATGTCGCAGATGAGCCCACCCCGCCTGTCAGTGAGGATACGGACTGGTCAGCAATACCAATTTTGTTTCCTCTGCAGGACTTTGCTCGGGACCAACTTAATGATGCCACTTTGGAACATGCCTTTAAAAGTGTGACTGAGGTAAATGGGGTAGTGAAAGCCGCCCAGCCTGTAGAAGGTATACCATATTTTATTGTTAAAAATAATTTCCTGTATAGAGTTGCTAATGTACAGGGGGATAAAGTAGAACAATTAATGGTTCCTCAGGTCCATGTAACCCTAGTGTTAAAAGCAGCACATACACATGTCTGTGGGGGACACCTAGGGGAGGATAAAACACGGGAACGAGTTCTGCTTAGGTTTTACTGGCCCGGTGTACACATGGCTGTGAAAAAGTATTGCCGGTCCTGTCCCATTTGTCAGAGAACCTGTCCCAAACCCATGTACAGGGCACCTCTCATTCCAATACCAATAGTGCAAGTTCCCTTTGAACGGATAGCTATGGACCTTGTGGGGCCACTGGAAAAATCCGCACGTGGGCACCAATATATACTAGTGGTGCTTGACTATGCAACCAGGTATCCAGAGGCAATTCCCCTACGAAACATAAAGTCCAGCACCATAGCTAAGGAACTTGTATAGATGTTTACACGCTTGGGAATACCCAAAGAAATTCTCACATATCAAGGTACTCCATTCATGTCTAAACTGATAAAGGACATGTGCCAGTTGCTAGGGGTTACGGCGCTTCACACCTCTGTATACCATCCACAAACAGATGGCTTGGTGGAACGCTTTAACCGCACATTAAAGCACATGCTCAGGAAAGCAGTGGCTCAAGAAAAAAAAGATTGGGACACTCTTATTCCCTATTTGATGTTTGCCATCCGTGAGGTACCTCAAGCTTCAACAGGGTTTAGTCCCTTTGAGTTATTGTTTGGGAGACAGCCCAGGGGTATCTTGGATATGTTAAAAGAAGGGTGGGAGCAGCAAGGTCCCAGGGAGCCAAATCTGGTACAATTTGTGTCCCAAATGTATGAGAGGCTAGGAAAGATAGGGCCCATTGTGCAGCAACATGTAAAAGAGGCTCAGGAACGACAAAGAAAAAGTTATGATAAAAGTGCTGTTGTTCGATCTTTCAAGCCTGGGGACAAGGTCCTAGTCCTGGTTCCCACCCAGGAAAGCAAACTTTTCGCCCATTGGCAGGGTCCATATGAAGTTCTAGAGGCTGTCGGTCCTGTCAATTACAGAGTCCACCAGTTAGATAGGAGATGGGAGGAGCAAATATATCATGTTAACCTCCTTAAACCTTGGCATGATGAGGAAACCTCTCCTCAGGTAGTAAGTACTGCCATTGAAAAGTCTGAAGTGCCCATAGAGCCAGCTTTGTCCATTCAGCAGAGACAACAGACTGAAGAAATGATTCGCCGGAACAGGGATGTCTTCTCTTCCATTCCTGGGCGCACTACCTTAATCGAACACGACATTGTCACTGCGCCAGGAGTCATTGTAAAGCAGAAGCCGTATCGTATTCCAGAAGCCAGACGGGTGGACGTGAGAAAGGAGGTCGAGAAGATGCTCCAGTTAGATGTGATTGAAGAGTCCACTAGTGAATGGAATAGTCCCATTGTGCTTGTCCCGAAACCCAATGGGACAATTAGGTTCTGCAATGACTTTAGGCGCCTAAACAGTATGTCGCAGTTTGATGCTTATCCAATGCCACGTGTGGATGAACTAGTGGAAAATCTTGCTGGTAGCAATTATTTGACAACCCTTGATCTAACAAAGGGTTATTAGCAAGTTCCCCTGACTCCCACGGCCAAGCCAAAGACTGCATTTTCCACCCCTGATGGTCTCTATCAATATAAAGTCTTACCCTTTGGATTGCATGGGGCACCTGCCACCTTCCAAAGGGCCATGAATAAATTGCTACGACCTCACACAGCTTATGCAGCTGCTTACTTGGACGATATAGTGATTTATACCCCAGACTGGGGATCACATTTAGCCAAAGTTGAGGCGGTCTTAGCTTCTTTAACGTCAGCAGGGTTAACCGCTAACCCAGAGAAATGTGCCATAGCCATGAGAGAAGCCAAATATTTGGGGTACGTTGTTGGTCGAGGGCGTGTAAAACCCCAGCTAGACAAAGTGGAGGCAGTCAAAAATTGGGCAAGACCAGAGAAAAAGTCACAGTTAAGAACCTTTTTAGGCTTAGTCGGTTACTACAGGCGGTTTGTAAGCCACTTCGCCACTAGAGCTGCTCCACTAACGGACATGTTAAAAAAAAGTTGTCCAGATAGATTAACCTGGTCTGACTCTGCAGAAACCGCCTGGTCTGATCTTCGGTTAGCTCTTTGTTTCTCCCCAGTGCTACAAGCACCGGATTTTACCCGGAGGTTCTTCCTCCAAACTGATGCTTCTGGTGTTGGCTTAGGTGCAGTCCTGTCACAGGAGAAGAATGGGGAAGCGAAGGCTAGCCCGTCTGGTCCAATCCCACAGAAGAGCTACTGTAGTATATACAGTATAGAAGTATATAGTATATAGGTGGCCAGTATAGAAGTATATAGATATACTACATAGGTGGTCGGTACAGAAGTATATAGTACGTAGGTGGACGGCATAGATGTATATAGTACGTAGGTGGACGGTATAGAAGTATATAGTACGTAGGTGGACGGCATAGATGTATATAGTACGTAGGTGGACGGTATAGAAGTATATAGTACGTAGGTGGACGGCATAGATGTATATAGTACGTAGGTGGACGGCATAGAAGTATATAGTACGTAGGTGGACGGCATAGATGTATATAGTACGTAGGTGGACGGCATAGAAGTATATAGTACGTAGGTGGACGGTATATAAGTATATAGTACGTAGGTGGACGGCATAGATGTATATAGTACGTAGGTGGACGGCATAGAAGTATATAGTACGTAGGTGGACGGCATAGATGTATATAGTACGTAGGTGGACGGCATAGATGTATATAGTACGTAGGTGGACGGCATAGATGTATATAGTACGTAGGTGGACGGTATAGAAGTATATAGTACGTAGGTGGACGGCATAGATGTATATAGCATGTAGGTGGACGGCATAGAAGTATATAGTACGTAGGTGGACGGCATAGATGTATATAGTACGTAGGTGGACGGCATAGATGTATATAGTACGTAGGTGGACGGCATAGATGTATATAGTACGTAGGTGGACGGCATAGAAGTATATAGTACGTAGGTGGACGGCATATAAGTATATAGTACGTAGGTGGACGGCATAGATGTATATAGTACGTAGGTGGACGGCATAGAAGTATATAGTACGTAGGTGGACGGCATAGATGTATATAGTACGTAGGTGGACGGCATAGATGTATATAGTACGTAGGTGGACGGCATAGATGTATATAGTACGTAGGTGGACGGCATAGAAGTATATAGTACGTAGGTGGACGGCATAGATGTATATAGTACGTAGGTGGACGGCATAGAAGTATATAGTACGTAGGTGGACGGCATAGATGTATATAGTACGTAGGTGGACGGCATAGATGTATATAGTACGTAGGTGGACGGCATAGATGTATATAGCACGTAGGTGGACGGCATAGATGTATATAGCACGTAGGTGGACGGCATAGATGTATATAGCACGTAGGTGGACGGCATAGATGTATATAGCACGTAGGTGGACGGCATAGATGTATATAGCACGTAGGTGGACGGCATAGAAGTATATAGCACGTAGGTGGACGGCATAGATGTATATAGCACGTAGGTGGACGGCATAGATGTATATAGCACGTAGGTGGTCGGTATAGAAGTATATAGTACGTAGGTGGACGGTATAGAAGTATATAGTACGTAGGTGGTCGGTATAGAAGTATATAGTACGTAGGTGGACGGTATAGAAGTATATAGTACGTAGGTGGACGGTATAGAAGTATATAGTATGTAGTTGGACGGTATAGAAGTATATTGTACGTAGGTGGACGGTATAGAAGTATATAGTACATAGACGGTATATAGGCCATCGGGTGTGTCCTGCATATGGCTGAGATGTAATAATAAAATGGTAAAATAAAATAATTTCCTAGTAGTCCAATAACATTTGTCTCTCTCAGCTCCGCAGAGACGCTGGTGTACGCTGGAGATGTAAAGAAGGACGGCATTGCCCCTCAGCCCCCAGGAGATGGCAACACAGATCCCGCAAAGAATATAGAATCCACTGACAAGAGGGGGAAGGACACGGATAGTTCTAATTGCTAATAATAACATGAAATATTTGCCTCGTATGCCTTTAAATCAAACTTTCCTCCCTATGCCTCCACTTCACCAATGTGAAGTACCAAGGTTATCTGGTGCCTGAATAGCGCGGCGTCCTCCAGCGCAGACCGCACGTTCCCTGCGTGCACTGCAGTAGCTGTACTCTGGGGGAGGGGAGCTTCACATGGCTGCGTCAGACTCACATCGTATGTTAGGGATGACGTGAGCCGTTCTCACTCATGTCTGCAACATTTCCATTTTTAGAAAACTGTGTGAATAATAATAGGCAAATTCACAAAAATGGTGTTAGATTTGTCTTGCAACTTGATTTAAAAAATTATTTGTTTTTATCCAGACACTGAAAAGATCTTTTGTACATTTAAATTGACAGAAAAATGAGTTGATGTTAAAGGAGAACTCCGAGATCTTCAGGATATTCTTCTCTTTGGTGGGGCCCCTGCATCTTGCATCAGCTTCTGCTCTCATACAGCCCACAGAGCCTGGAGAATGACGGGTCAGTAGGTCGGGGCAGCTGAGTGGATGAGCTGCTCGGGGGGAGGGGTATAAGGATGATAACTGCCTCCCTCGTAGGACGCTACAGCCCCAACTCATGGAGACACAATTATGTAGACAAACGCTCAGTAATATGGTGCCCCTGCAGAATAACAGTACAGGGGTACTCCCTGGATTATGTATTACTGCAGATGACGGCAGCTTGTATTCCGGAATAAAAATGGTCAGACTGAGCCGTGTGGTTCTGATCTGTCGCCAAATTCTATGTATTTATGGAAAACAGCATTTTTTATTTCTATTTTTATTAAAGGTTACATTGGGTGCATTTCACAACAAGCGTCCAGTTGTACAATGACTGGATCATACATAGGACACAGTAATGTCCTATGTATGATGGATATAGGAATCTGAGCCCATGATCCTGTGAATCATACGGTCCCCTGAAGCAGTAATCTGTGCTCGCTCCATAGGAAGAGAACCCTATTTGTACAATATCCTTCCTGTGTGACTGGCCGCATTGGACGTCACCCTTGGAACGGGTTATCCTGGATTTCTCCTTTAACGTTGTAAAGACTGATATACTAGTCTGTGATTATGGCGTTAAGTTGTGTGGTACATTTAGCCACTCCCACAATTATACGTTACTGTCTCTGTGACATTATTAATACCATCTTTTGTGAATGTGGTCTATAAAGCGTCTCTGTGAATTTCCACAGTGGATGTAATAACACAGATAAAGGGCTATTATGTCACCTTCATATTAGGGGTTCTGACGATGGAATAAACAGGACCAAGTCAGTCACCTTTATCACCTATAAATCCCTCCAGCAGACATAGGCCACTGGACCACCGATGCATCACACTGCCACATGAAACGTTTCATTATTCCTTTTTCAGTTTTTGGGTGTGAATATTGTTGATATTTGTGAATGCTGTGTAACAGTTGTCAGTCACCGAGATTTGGTGCTTGTGATTTGAGAATTAAAATGAGAATGAGGAGTCTGGTTTTCCTGGTCTTATTTGAAGCATTAGAGGTCGGATGCGGAGTTGAACGTACTCCAGTTTGTGGTCACCTATGGATAAATGTCACTAGCGCCTGCGTGCGACTGGGGATGGTGTTTTCTTCATTGCTCGTGCCTATATTATATGATTTTGTGAGCGGATTCAGAACGTATACGAGAAGAAACGATCTACCTGCTGAATTTGAGAGTTTTTTCTTATATTATTCACACCTAGCGCAAGCGATCACACCAACAGCTTAACGATTGCATATCTGATGTTCACCTGACGTAATCCTGGCGCACACACGACTGCTGCAGAGCTCACACTATTTGCCATGTTATACATCTGTGTTTGTTTGACACAGATGTGGTCAAACTGCATCACTCCTAATGACAAACACGTCTACAATACAACAATGTCCTCCGTCAGTAGGAATCTTCTATGTATATCATTGATTACCAGTGTAGTATTGTGCCACATCATCTCCATTGGGCAGATGTAACTGCCAACTGGTGGCCAGGAAAAAGGTACTGTTTCCCATAGCAACCAATCACACTTTTCATTTTCACAATTTTACTAGTTTCTGTGGTTGATGAATATGAAGCAGTCTGAAAATTGTCTAATCTTCCAGATTTCAAACATGCATCTGTAGGTGACCTGCAACACACTGTTCACAGCTCTGCAACACACTACCGAGATCTGCCCGCACTACGCGGCTCTGCAACACACTACCGAGATCTGTCCGCACTGAGCGGCTCTGCTACACACTACCGAGATCTGCCCGCACTGAGCGGCTCTGCTACACACTACCGAGATCTGTCCGCACGTAGCGGCTCTGCTACACACTACCGAGATCTGTCCGCACGTAGCGGCTCTGCTACACACTACCGAGATCTGTCCGCACGTAGCGGCTCTGCTACACACTACCGAGATCTGCCCGCACTATGCCGCTCTGCAACACACTACCGAGATCTGTCCGCACTGAGCGGCTCTGCTACACACTACCGAGATCTGTCCGCACGTATCGGCTCTGCTACACACTACCGAGATCTGTCCGCACGTAGCGGCTCTGCTACACACTACCGAGATCTGTCCGCACGTAGCGGCTCTGCTACACACTACCGAGATCTGTCCGCACGTAGCGGCTCTGCTACACACTACCGAGATCTGTCCGCACTATGCCGCTCTGCAACACACTACCGAGATCTGTCCGCACTGAGCGGCTCTGCTACACACTACCGAGATCTGTCCGCACGTATCGGCTCTGCTACACACTACCGAGATCTGTCCGCACGTAGCGGCTCTGCTACACACTACCGAGATCTGTCCGCACGTAGCAGCTCTGCAACACACTACCGAGATCTGTCCGCACTGAGCGGCTCTGCAACACACTACCGAGATCTGTCCGCACTGAGCGGCTCTGCTACACACTACCGAGATCTGTCCGCACGTATCGGCTCTGCTACACTACCGAGATCTGTCCGCACGTAGCGGCTCTGCTACACACTACCGAGATCTGTCCGCACGTAGCAGCTCTGCAACACACTACCGAGATCTGTCCGCACGTAGCGGCTCTGCAACACACTACCGAGATCTGTCCGCACGTAGCGGCTCTGCTACACACTACCGAGATCAGATCCAGTCACCGAGTCCCACCACCATGGTGTACATGTGTATTCCCTATACAACCACTGATAAATCAGACGCAGTATACAGAGGTATAATCCAGTTTATCGGGAGAGATAAGAACGCTGTAAGATATATATATATACTTATTATGTACAGATGAAACCCTGCGTCCCCTGTGGGGGGATTATCGGGAAACACTGGACTTTGGTTTCTTTTTAATCATTATTTTTAGACGCTACATCCTTTATCCTTTATATTTCCCCAGTATATTCCGGGCTGCAGTACAACAGCAAAGTGCCGGCGTCTGACCTGGGCCGGTGATGTGACGTCTCTTCTGGCCTTTACCCTCTCACGGTCGTATCTTCCTCGGCCGGCAGATTACTCTGTGAATTGCTCCAGAGTGCAGGGAACTGGAACGGGGACCTTGAGCCTAGAAGTAGAACAGCAGATGCGGTCACTTTGTGTACAATCAGGGCACATACGTCACCACCAGAGGGGCCAGCAACACCACACACTATATACCTCTCCTGGGGCATACCTATAACTGTTATATATACGCACAATATATGATATACTGTGTGTAATAAGTATCTTTGTGAATGATGGTTTCCGGGGCATATCGGCTGCTGGATTTGCTGTGAAGTTTTTGGAAGCAGCTTGTTGTAAACGTGATGACATTTATGGAGACAATCAGCACAAATCAGTGGCCGCCCCCTGTGGTGACAGATAATAGACTCATTATTACCTAGTCTGCCGCTGTGCGCCAGATCCTCCTCTATTGCCAGCAGACGGTTGTATTTGTCCGTCCTCTCGCCACGCAGGAGACCTCCCAGCTTGATGAAGCTCATCCCAAGCCCCACAGCCTGGAGGAGAGAGACAGAGTTATAACATACCTCCCGGTATATAGGTTCATAGCGGGCAGAGGGGATATAACACAGGACAGGGTCATACCCTATATACCCGGCAGAGGAGATATAACACAGGACAGGGTCATACCCTATATACCGGGCAGAGGAGATATAACACAGACAGGGTCATACCCTATATACCCGGCAGAGGAGATATAACACAGGACAGGGTCATACCCTATATACCCGGCAGAGGGGATATAACACAGACAGGGTCATACCCTATATACCGGGCAGAGGGGATATAACACAGGACAGGGTCATACCCTATATACCCGGCAGAGGGGATATAACACAGGACAGGGTCATACCCTATATACCCGGCAGAGGAGATATAACACAGGACAGGGTCATACCCTATATACCGGGCAGAGGAGATATAACACAGGACAGGGTCATACCCTATATACCCGGCAGAGGAGATATAACACAGACAGGGTCATACCCTATATACCCGGCAGAGGAGATATAACACAGGACAGGGTCATACCCTATATACCGGGCAGAGGGGATATAACACAGACAGGGTCATACCCTATATACCGGGCAGAGGAGATATAACACAGGACTGGGTCATACCCTATATACCCGGCAGAGGAGATATAACACAGGACAGGGTCATACCCTATATACCGGGCAGAGGAGATATAACACAGGACAGGGTCATACCCTATATACCGGGCAGAGGGGATATAACACAGGACAGGGTCATACCCTATATACCGGGCAGAGGGGATATAACACAGGACAGGGTCATACCCTATATACCCGGCAGAGGAGATATAACACAGGACAGGGTCATACCCTATATACCCGGCAGAGGGGATATAACACAGGACAGGGTCATACCCTATATACCGGGCAGAGGGGATATAACACAGGACAGGGTCATACCCTATATACCGGGCAGAGGGGATATAACACAGGACAGGGTCATACCCTATATACCCGGCAGAGGAGATATAACACAGGACAGGGTCATACCCTATATACCGGGCAGAGGGGATATAACACAGGACAGGGTCATACCCTATATACCGGGCAGAGGGGATATAACACAGACAGGGTCATACCCTATATACCCGGCAGAGGGGATATAACACAGGACTGGGTCATACCCTATATACCGGGCAGAGGAGATATAACACAAGACAGGGTCATACCCTATATACCGGGCAGAGGAGATATAACACAGACAGGGTCGTACCCTATATACCCGGCAGAGGGGATATAACACAGGACTGGGTCATACCCTATATACCGGGCAGAGGAGATATAACACAGGGCTGGGTCATACCCTATATACCGGGCAGAGGAGATATAACACAGGACAGGGTCATACCCTATATACCGGGCAGAGGAGATATAACACAGACAGGGTCATACCCTATATACCGGGCAGAGGAGATATAACACAGGACAGGGTCATACCCTATATACCCGGCAGAGGAGATATAACACAGGACTGGGTCATACCCTATATACCGGGCAGAGGAGATATAACACAGGACAGGGTCATACCCTATATACCGGGCAGAGGAGATATAACACAGACAGGGTCATACCCTATATACCCGGCAGAGGGGATATAACACAGGACTGGGTCATACCCTATATACCGGGCAGCGGAGATATAACACAGGACAGGGTCATACCCTATATACCGGGCAGAGGAGATATAACACAGGACTGGGTCATACCCTATATACCCGGCAGAGGGGATATAACACAGGACTGGGTCATACCCTATATACCCGGCAGAGGAGATATAACACAGGACTGGGTCATACCCTATATACCGGGCAGAGGAGATATAACACAGACAGGGTCATACCCTATATACCCGGCAGAGGGGATATAACACAGGACTGGGTCATACCCTATATACCCGGCAGAGGGGATATAACACAGGACTGGGTCGTACCCTATATACCGGGCAGAGGAGATATAACACAGGACAGGGTCATACCCTATATACCCGGCAGAGGGGATATAACACAGGACTGGGTCATACCCTATATACCGGGCAGTGGGCAGAGTTATACCCCGCACAGTATCTCTCACTGTCTGCCATGTCACAATGAGGGATACTAACAATCTAATGACCCGATGATAAGCGCCAGGCACAGGATTCTGCCTCATTGCTGTATATATGTAATAATGTCTCTGTTCCCCTCTCACTGTACTACATGAAATAAGATGGCATTAATGAAGCGGGTACCAGATCTGTGAGGCTGTCCCCAGAACACTCCTCCGATGTACACCCCAAAACACTGACGAGCTTCTCTCCTGAAAAACAAGAATAAGATGAAAGAAAAGGTAGAAAACATTACAGATCATAGCGGACAGGAAGCGTCTGGAGCGCCGCTGGGGTCTTATTCTCTGATTAATCAAGGTCACCAAATGTAATGTAGTATCGGAATGTAAGTGCGGAGTTGTGGAGTGTTTAATGCGAGGGCAGAAGTCAATTGTATTCCTGTAATCATAATGGAAACAGCGACAATGTCTGAGCAACATGTAAATGGATGTTCTAAAACTGCTGGATACTTGTAACGAAACAGTATTAACCCCTCGTGTAACTATAACAGACTGGTGTCTCATATACACAGTGCGCTCTCCCATTAACCCCTCGTGTAACTATAACAGGCTGATATCTCATATACACACAGTGCGCTCTCCCATTAACCCCTCATATAACTATAACATCAGTGTCTCATATACACACAGTGCGCTCTCCAATTAACCCCTCGTGTAACTATAACAGACTGATATCTCGTATACACACAGTGCATTCTCCCATTAACCCCTCGTGTAACTATAACAGGCTGATATATCATATACACACAGTGCGCTCTCCCATTAACCCCTCGTGTAACGATAACAGGCTGAAATCTCATATACACACAGTGCGCTCTCCCATTAACCCCTCGTGTAACTATAACAGACTGGTGTCTCATATACACACAGTGCGTTCTCCCATTAACCCCTCGTGTAACTATAACAGGCTGATATCTCATATACACACAGTGCGCTCTCTCATTAACCCCTCGTGTAACTATAACAGATCAGTGTCTCATATACACACAGTGCGCTCTCCCATTAACCCCTCGTGTAACTATAACAGGCTGATATCTCATATACACACAGTGCGCTCTCCCATTAACCCCTCGTGTAACTATAACAGGCTGATATCTCATATACACACAGTGCGCTCTCCCATTAACCTCTCGTGTACCTATAACAGACTGATATCTCATATATACACAGTGCGCTCTCCCATTAACCCCTCGTGTAACTATAACAGGCTGATATCTCATATACACACAGTGCGCTCTCCCATTAACCTCTCGTGTACCTATAACAGACTGATATCTCATATATACACAGTGCGCTCTCCCATTAACCCCTCGTGTAACTATAACAGATCAGTGTCTCATATACACACAGTGCGCTCTCACATTAACCCCTCATATAACTATAACAGATCAGTGTCTCATATACACACAGTGCGCTCTCCCATTAACCCCTCGTGTAACTATAACAGACTGGTGTCTCATATACACACAGTGCGCTCTCCCATTAACCCCTTGTGTAACTATAACAGATCAGTGTCTCATATACACACAGTGCGCTCTCACATTAACCTCTCGTGTACCTATAACAGACTGATATCTCATATACACACAGTGCGCTCTCACATTAACCCCTCGTGTAACTATAACAGATCAGTGTCTCATATACACACAGTGCGCTCTCACATTAACCCCTCATATAACTATAACAGATCAGTGTCTCATATACACACAGTGCGCTCTCCCATTAACCCCTCGTGTAACTATAACAGACTGATATCTCGTATACACACAGTGCGCTCTCCCATTAACCTCTTGTGTAACTATAACAGATCAGTGTCTCATATACACACAGTGCGCTCTCCCATTAACCCCTCGTGTAACTATAACAGATCAGTGTCTCATACACACAGTGCGCTCTCCCATTAACCCCTTGTGTAACTATAACAGATCAGTGTCTCATATACACACAGTGCGCTCTCCCATTAACCTCTTGTGTAACTATAACAGATCAGTGTCTCATATACACAAAGTGCGCTCTCCCATTAACCCCTCGTGTAACTATAACAGATCAGTGTCTCATATACACACAGTGCGCTCTCCCATTAACTCCTCATGTAACTATAACAGATCAGTGTCTCATATACACACAGTGCGCTCTCCCATTAACCCCTCGTGTAACTATAACAGATCAGTGTCTCATATACACACAGTGCGCTCTCCCATTAACCCCTCATGTAACTATAACAGATCAGTGTCTCATATACACACAGTGCGCTCTCCCATTAACCTCTCGTGTAACTATAACAGATCAGTGTCTCATATACACACAGTGCGCTCTCCCATTAACCCCTCGTGTACCTATAACAGATCAGTGTCTCATATACACAAAGTGCGCTCTCCCATTAACCCCTTGTGTAACTATAACAGATCAGTGTCTCATATACACACAGTGCGCTCTCCCATTAACCCCTCGTGTAACTATAACAGATCAGTGTCTCATATACACACACAGTGCACTCTCCCATTAACCCCTCGTGTAACTATAACAGATCAGTGTCTCATATACACACAGTGCGCTCTCCCATTAACCTCTTGTGTAACTATAACAGATCAGTGTCTCCTATACACACAGTGCGCTCTCCCATTAACCCCTCGTGTAACTATAACAGATCAGTGTCTCATATACACACAGTGCGCTCTCCCATTAACCCCTCGTGTAACTACAACAGACTGATATCTCATATACACACAGTGCGCTCTCCCATTAACCCCTCGTGTAACTATAACAGACTGATATCTCCTATACACACAGTGCGCTCTCCCATTAACCCCTCGTGTAACTATAACAGGCTGATATCTCATATACACACAGTGCGCTCTCCCATTAACCCCTCGTGTAACTATAACAGGCTGATATCTCATATACACACAGTGCGCGCTCCCATTAACCCCTTGTGTAACTGTATATAACAGACTGGACTGGCGACTTGTATTCTTGTGATCTCCTTGTGAGAGGACGCAGTAAGTCATCAGTATGTGTTAAGCTGTACTGGTGATACAGACAGTGAACTGAATACAGATGAGAATGACAACATTCTCTGTACAGCGCTTCGGGATTGGTGGAGCTATATAAAGTAATATGATGATATAAAACGCCAGGTCATGGGGGATGGGACCATGGAGGCAGACATATTCCGCACAGGCCATCTACATGTCTTACCCTCCATCAGTCGCACCAGCTCCAGCAGATCAGACACCGTTGTTTCATTGGTATATTTGAGGATGGGGCCGCTGGACAGCGCAGTGTTACTGGTTTGGAGGAACTGAGTGACTGTATCCAACGCCATCTCAGCCATTATATAACATCTGGAACCAATGGCCTTTCCCAGGGTCTGGTACTGCTCCCTGTCCTGTCCAAACACAGAGAGACCTGGGTTCAGTATAATGCCGGGCTGGGCACATGGATCCTGCCCGCTGCACATTGGTGGGAAGGGAAACTTTATGACCATGGTGAAGGCCTCCTGCAGAGGCTGATACATAATGTGTTACAGGGCTGGAGTAATCTCAGTGCAGTGTCTATTGTGGATGAAAGAAACCACCATCCTGGGAAATAATAAGTGCGGAATAGAACAATTCCTGTCCGTTGACAGAACACAGGTACCATACGCCTGACACAGGGTAATGATGGCTTCAGCGTCAGTTATAGACAAATATGTAACAGTTACTTTTAGAATTTTTAAATCACTTTTAAGTTCCTGAATTACGTTCAATGTGGCGCTAAAGGGGGAAATCTTCATTTATCACAAGACTATGCGTGCCAGACATCACCAGCTCTGAGCCGCTAGGGGAGTGGCTGAGGAGGGGTTATAGCCGCGTTCAGAGCACTCACACGGAGACCGAGAAGACGGTATAACGTAGAATGTAAGCTGTTTGATGAGCAGGGTCCTTCATACTCTTTGTATTCATGTCTGCATTAGGTCTACCTTGTATGTCCTGTTTGATGTATGTCCTGTTTGATGTATGTCCTGTTTGATGTATGTCCTGTTTTATGTATGTCCTGTTTGATGTATGTCCTGTTTGACGTATGTCCTGTTTGACGTATGTCCTGTTTGACGTATGTCCTGTTTGACGTATGTCCTGTTTGACGTATGTCCTGTTTTATGTATGTCCTGTTTGACGTATGTCCTGTTTGACGTATGTCCTGTTTGATGTATGTCCTGTTTTCCCTACTGCACGGCGCTGCGGAGCACTGTGGCGCATTACAAATCTAGGATGATAATAACAATAATAATAATAATGAAGGTATAGCAGTTAGGCGCTCATCATCATCATCATCATCACCATTTATTTATATAGCGCCACTGATTCCGCAGCGCTGTACAGAGAACTCATTCACATCAGTCCCTGCCCCATTGCAGCTTACAGTCTAAATTCCCTAACATACACACACAGACTAGGGTCAATTTGAGAGCAGCCAATTAACCTACTAGTATGTTTTTGGAGTGTGGGAGGAAACCAGAGCACCCAGAGGAAACCCACGCAAACACGGGGAGAACATACAAACTCCAGACAGATAAGGCCATGGTCAGGAATTGAACTCATGACCTCAGCGCTGTCAGGCAGAAGTGCTAACCACTTAGCCACCGTGCTGCCGCTCAGTTCCATTAGGAAACACAAATCCTCAGGTCTCACACTGAAACATTTATACAAATTGGCGATTTAACCCGTCGTGATCATCAGATATTTTGTTTCCATTTTTTAAGCACCACTGAAAAAATGGCAGCTATACTTGGAGACGTTGTGTTTTACAGCATCATCTTCCAGGCACAGGATGTAATGAACACCCACCATCAGCCCACAAAGGACAATGTAATTACACTGTTATAGAACACCCCACTTATTACTTTGTTACTCGTTTCACCAATGTTCTTGTCTCCACCTTGTCTTAGTGACAGAGGAGCGACAGCAGTCACATGGTTAGACAATAACCAATCATAACAAGGCATTAGAGCCGATTCATCCACTACGTTACTATATAACTTTATTAGCACCTCACGATGGACACACTTCCTCCCTAGGCATCTTGCATCTGCAGCACATGCGCCTAGTTTATAACAAGTCGCCATCAGGGAGTATTAGCATTTGCCCTATAGCAGCTCCAACAGATCAGGGGTGTTTCTGCAGGTCTGAGTAGGCTCATCTGTGTGCGCCCACATTTTGGGCATGCTCAGAGCGATCTCACACAAGATGCGCCATCCAATCTGGTGTACGCCACGCCATCCCCCAGCCCCACTGGGACGTAGAAACAAAAAATATGACAGGGGCAGCATAAAGCCAGCGTAGTAAGATGAGAATATACAGTGTCCAGGGATCGTACAGACACCCACAAATATCACAGCAGCCGTCATGTATGTCTCAGCGGAGGAGCGACTATAACAGGCTATTTACCTCTTTCCTAAAAGGGTCCACTAAGGCCACCACAGCTGGATGGCGGCTAATTAAATCCACATATAGATCAACCAATTCATCAGGACTCTTCCACGTTCCGCTGCTGACTTCATATTTCCCTTTGCTCTAAGGGGAGATGGAAATAAGGAGAATGGATTTCATTGCAGCCTCTGAGTAGGGAACACGTTTAATAAGGACAGAGGTCAGGAGAGAGAAATCAAATCAAACTTAAATAATAAACACAGAGAACACTTTCAATTAAGCAACGCGACGCATTACTCACATAGTCCATTAATTCGTGGGCTGCACAATTTATGGCTATAAACACATTAGTTCCTAGCTCCAGAGCGAGGTGTTGGCAGGCTTCTCCTATTAAATCCAGGGGTTGGTCTATACGGTCGCACCCTAATACCAGGCAGCCCAGCGTGGACACGCTCTTAATTACCGATTGCTGGAATGAAACAGGAGAAAAGAAGACATAGGGTCTGTTGCTGTCATTCCACGGGCGAGATGAGCCCATCGGACACCCTGACATTTCACACAGCCAGCAAAGTGCTGTTTACGTCTCTGAAGAGCTGAGTGAGAGTCACTTAAAGCTGCCTCTGAAAAGAGAAAATATTGAATTGCTCTTTGAAAGGACATTGGAATGTCCGATCCTCTCTCTCGTTCGGCCAGATAGATGCTGTATCATCTATTAAATAACTCAAATAGACTCTGTCCATTATAGGCTGTGTCTGTATCTCACATTATGTCTCCCAGACACATCTATCCCGGGAGGTGTAGAGGACAGCGGTTATGTCTCTATATAACACTCCCTGCAGTGTATATATACACACAGTATAATAAGGTATCAGTGTACAAGTGCCCCCAGTTACTATATGCAAATATATTAATTCCCTCAAACGTCACCCTCTCTATAGGGACATTATAAATGTATATAATGGAAGCTGAGCTCTGTATATTCCTACAGTAACCGCGTCACTGTAGTGATGACTGATATACATATATATATATATATATATATATATATATATATATATATATGTACTTACCCCGCTCTTACTATAAAGTTGCTTCGATATCTGTGACTGGAGGGATGAGGCCATGTCCAGGCTCTGGAAGGAGAAGATATAAGAATACAGCACATCAGTAATCAGCTGATAGGGAGCATTATATATTATACATGACAGTGCAACAACTTGCACGGACAGAGGGGGCGATCTATAGCTGCCCTGCGCCCGGTCAGACAGGGTGGAACTAGCAGGATATCTTCAGGATAAGGGTGTCATTAGCAGCATGGGTGACACAGCCCCTAACCCTGTATGTTATACATCCTGCTGAACGTACAGACATATTAGGGTTTCAGTTACAGAATTCAGACTTCTACTGAGACTCACACATCAAGGATCACGTCTCCGCAGACACTGCCGGGTACAGGCTGAGGATGGAGCTCCTCAGACCCCTATTACAGGGATAACCCCAGGGACTGCTCCTATCACATTAGGCCGCCCTTGTTCATAGCAGCCTAACCTGCTGCTCTGTCTGGTTACTTTTGGCAGATGGGGTAACAAAGAATTAAACCAAAGGAAAGAGGTTCCTGCACGGAGAAACGGAGGGTTGTACAGCCTTCAGAGGCGGTGTGACCGGCATAATGAGGCTGCCGTGGTATTCTGGTCAGAGCGGGGATCAGAGTTTTATGGGCAGGAAATATAAAGGGCAGATCTGAGTGCTCTCCCATTGCCTGTACCAGTGGGACTACATGCCCCTGACCCACCTGCACCAGGCTAGACCTTGGGCTTCAGTGCTGAGCTTATCTCTCTGGTACTCTAATAATTACAATCAGCCCTGGTACTGAACACACATGGGCTCTACCTGGCCAGCATGGAAACCAAGTGGGCCCCAGGAGGTGGTGACAGCTTAGGGCCCTTGTGTAAAAGACTCGGTGACTGTGGCGCGCAGCCTTGTCTCCCTCCAATCACAGTGACGAGTCCTGCTCCGTGCTGAGCTGAGAGGGGCACCGCTACTAATTACAAACAGCCCACTGCTGAGAAGGGGCCCTTACTGCCCACTGCCAGGAAAGAAAAGGGGCCCTCAGAGGTGAAAGTAACTATTGAGAAAGGGGTCTGACACAAGCCAGATCTCCTACTGGCCCGATCCCCCCATGCCAACAGGTGCACCCAGACTTAACAGGGCTTACCTGCTGCCGTCTCCCTGTACCCAGCTCACAGCCGGGCAAATATCGTATAACATGAATAAATTAGTATTTATTTCAAACAACCACCAGATAAAGCGCTTTATAGGAAAATTCCCATTACACTGTGCATCACAATGTTACCTTCAATGGGGGAAACACATCACATAATGAGCATACAGGACAAGACACCCAATACATCTATCACAGTCCAGTTCTCCCTCTGCCAGCATGGCACTGATCAGCCCCGGTGGTTACAAGGAGAGAGATGAATGGCCGTATAGCAGTTCCTGGAAGGTCACTTTGTAGTAATGCTTCCATACAGTCTAGTGGTAGCCATATCCCTCGGCCAGTCCTGTCAGTGTCCGAGTCTGCTGAGGGGCGCCGGACACAACGCTGGGGCTCCGCGCTCTGGATTGGGCCTCAGCTGCATGTAGTTTACACCCCAAACATATGAAGAGACGGGTACAATAGGCACCTCCCTTGTCTAGTGATAGATGAGTGGTTATCCCGGGGTGACGGCTATTTCTGGTTCACAGTGGCTGATCGCTATATCACACTGACACGGTATTTGGAGTAGTTGGGCAGCGTTTATAAAGTAATGTGTCAAAGCCCCCCGGACGGCCATAGTTATTACAAATTATAACGTGGAAAGTCGGGCAGTGCTGCAGCATTTGTCCTGACGAACGGCGGTGCCAGACTGACGTAATAGTGCCAGATACCCTGCTCTGGTCATATGGTCCAACTAACTGCACAATATAAATATAACTTCTACCCCCCTCATTGTGGTACTGAGTACTGAGGACGAGCAATTTGCTACGTTTAAAACAAAGGTCACTTTGGGGACAACATTTTTTTTGCTTTAGTTTTTTTTGTTTTTTTATTGACTTATATTTTACTGTGCGTGGTTTGGTCAACTTGTGGAACTACAAGTCCCAGCAAAGACATACTAGGTCTTCTAGTTCCCCAGGTTAACTGCGCCCTCCATGTCACACCGTGCGCACCCCCTCAACAGACATCCAGGTCTCTGTTATTAGCCTCTAGTTTTGGGAGGTTAAACTTCCAGTTGGAAAAAATTCTGAACAAAACAATTGCAGTAAAAATACATAAATAAAATCCCCCGGTCAGTGTCTGTCACAGATGATACTGTCCCACAGCCGCTCTCTCTAGATGTAGGTATACACAGTATAACTGCCTTAGGCCACGTCTGGCCAACCTGTGACACTACAAGTCCCAGCGCCATCTGATTGCTGGCAGAGTATGCTGGGACTTGTAGTGTCACGACACCTGGAAAGCCAGATAGATAAACACAGAGCCAACCTCTCCAGCCGTTAGCCCCGGCTTTGGAACCACCATGACTTCTTTCATCAGGTTCAGTTTTCCCGGTGAGGATTTGCCGTAGCTCAGCAGCGTTATCAGGGGCGTCGGCAGCACCAGCTCTGTGGGTGGCTGTGGTAGAGAAAATAAAAGGTCAGCAGGACCCTGCGTCCTGACACAGACCCGGAGAGGTTATTAGTGTAAATGACTGTGAGTAAGGAGCAGATCACAGTACCTGCGGGTGTCTGAGCGCTGAGATATACGAGTACAGAGGGACGTCGCTGAGCACTGCGCTGCATTTAGCTACAGCTAGAGACACTGCACCGACAGCAAGACTGCCCCTAGTGGCTGCTGCAGGAGGCTCCGCCGGAGGAATAGGCTTCTCTAGTGCAGCCGTCTTCTTACCTGGGGAGGATTAATACGGCTCATAAGAAAGTAGCGGACAAAATATCAGAACATTATTACAGTGACGGTAAATGATTATATACGTATTATGCACAGAATAACTTCATGGAGAATCTGCATTTATCTTGTGACACAGTCATACACTAGACACACTGCCGCCTACTCTACAACGATCTCATTAATCCAATGTATATATATATAACCTGTCCGTATAATGACATCATGCAGTATATGTGTAATGTCTGTATATTATCACCTTTACCGCTTCCTTTCTTCTTCCCAGATGAGGGTGAAGCTGCCGGGGGCGGCACAGACTCTGCGGGGGCCGGAACTGTCACTTGTTCACCAAATCTTTCTCTTTCTTCCTCCTTCTTCAGCTTCAAAAAGTCACTAAATATAAGAAACACGCAACCAATGAGCTGTGAGATCCCGGCCCTCCCATCACATATATAATCTATACCATAACCTGCAGCCAATGAGCTGTGAGATCCCGGCACTCTCATCACCTATAGACAGTCATTACCAGCATGCAGGGTTATACGCTGTGTGAGGGAACGGGCCGCTGGCCATGTATGGTCTTACACAACAGGAAGTGGTTATCAGGTCAAGCAGCCAGAATTCAATTGGACCTGTTGGACTTCTGGGATACGGGTGGATCAATCGGCGATCACAACAGTTTTATGTATGCTGCACTGTGGTGTTTTTTTTCAATATTAATGGTCGGCATTTAACTGGTAACTGATTCGGTGGTTCCTGATCTCAAGAAGCCATTGGGGGGAATGTTTAAAGCAAACGCCACGTCTTTACACACTGATGATCTTACATAGGTTGCATTGTATTATTATTATTCCTACCTGACATTTCTATTTCTGTTGATAACACGCCCATAAATCCCATCCCGCAAGCTCGCTGCCTAGGTGTAATCCTTTACTCACACCTATCCTTTGTTCCCCACATCAACTCTATATCTAAATCCTGCTACATACATCTAAAAAACATTTCCAGAATACGCACATATCTCACACAAGACACTGTAGTTCTTGCACTCATCATCTCCCGCATCGACTATTGTGATTCCCTCCTTACTGGTCTTCCCAAAGTCAGACTGGACCCCTACAATCTATTTTGCACGCAGCGACTAGATTGATTTACCTTACTAACCGTTTTTCCTCTGCTGAGCCACTCTGTCAGTCTCTACATTGGTTGCCTGTTTTTCAACTAATCCAATATAAAATTGTTATAATATACAAGGCCATCAACAAAATTGCACCAACATACATCTCCTCCCTTGTCTCAAAATATCTCCCAACTCGACACCTCCGTTCTGCACAAGATCTGCGTCTCTCTTCCACTCTCATCACACCCTCCCATTCCCGGTTACAGGATTTTTTTCTGGCTGCACCCACTGTGGAATTCCCTCCCTCGCACAGTAAGACTTTCCTCTAGTCTTCAAACCTTCAAACATTCTCTGAAAACCCACCTCTTCAGGCAAGCTTATAATATTCCTCAACCAGTATCTTAATCTCCCTAGGTTACCCTATTACCACCCTCTACACAGCTAACACAAGACAACGATCCGCTGACCAACATTGCTGTGTGACTGATCACACAAGCAACACAATACTTTTTAACTTTGCATTCTAGCTGGTCCAATGTACAATATGATGTAGCACGTGCCCTTATGTATCAAACCATTGTCCCATAGATTGTAAGCTTGTGAGCAGGACCCTCTTACCTCTCTGTATGTATTACCCAGTATTGTTTTATTACTTTGTTTGTTTCCTATTGTACAGCACTACGGAATTTGCTGGCGCTATATAAATAAATGTTGATGATGATGATAATATTAGACAGATTATATACATACCTCAGGAGCTGATCGATTTGACCCTGCTCATTGGGTTGTATCCCTTTCAGTGAAGAGCTTATAAAACTTTGTATCCAATCAATGGCCACTTCTACTGACTTGTCTCTGTCGCTGGCCCCCGCTGCCTCGCAGGTAAGAGGCCCAAACTCGCAGTCTGCGGAGATAATGGCCGTACAGATTCTCTGCAGAGGCAGAAGAAAGTAGGATGCTATAAACACCACAAACTGTCTCAATAACCAACACACGTATGTGTCAGGCGTGTGTCACGCACTGTGCAGATTACACAGTATGTATATGGTGTATACGCATGGATGCCATATCTCTGCGTCCATCATTATCTTACGTCTCTGTGTACAGACAATCAGAGATAATTACCATCTTAGACCCTTGTGGACTAACCCAAAACAACAGCACTAATGCAACCTGAAATGTATGAAATGATTACTGCAATGTGATTTCCAGGTGTTACACCCTTTGTCTGTATACACAATACCCACTTGAGTGACACACAGCGTGGCAGACATCTGGATATTGTTTACAGAAGGTGACCTTGTGCTTTCATGTTAATGGTGTGTGATAAAGGTGGCATTGTGCCATCTGTGCTGTGATGGAAGAGGTGACACAATGTAAACTCTCACACTGCTTCAATGATCGTACTCTGAAAGGAATATCAGCGACAGATCTGGGAGCGTTGACAAAGGAGAGACTCTACTGTGTGTACTTCAATGTCACTATAATGTTATAAGAGAGGTGAGGTGCTCTATCATCTTTATACAAAGTGCAATTCTTGTATCAACCCGTCTCTGCCATGTGCACATCACCTAACGTGAGGCAGATGTCACATAGACACCGGGGGATGGACATTGGGAATGGACTCTGGCCATGTGCTAGAAGACGTCCTCAGCCCCCGCTGAGCTGCGTGGGTGCTGTACTCTGCACAGTGCGCTGAGGAGGGACCATCACCGACGCACGGAGAGCGGCGTCTAGAGGCCCCAATCATCTCCTGGACCTGTAGCCGTGGTACTACCACTGAACACATCTACCCTCTGATCCCTGGAGACACCGTCATAAACTAGCAGTGCATCTAAGTGTGTCCACCCTCTGACCACTTTAATTCACTAGAAAGACTAGAAGTTACCCCAGAGTATAAATGCCATCAGCCTCATCCTCTCTACGGTTTCTCAGTATGACGTACCCATTACCCTCTTGGTGTATGTCCCTGGATGTATGACGTCAAAGTCTCCCTGTTGTACAGCGCTGCAGAATATGCTGGTGCATCATGAACAAAGCGTGATAATAATGATGATTTCAGAGGGGGCTTCTGTCCGGCAGCATCTATACAGCATGATTATATAATATATATATATATACCTTGTCAGCGTTCCTCACAGTGCACAGAACCTCTGCTTCTAGAGTCGCTTTCCCTGCGCCATCCAGAACCTTTCTCCCACGAATGTCGCTAATAACCGGAGGCTTGGAGAACTCGGCAAAATAATTGGCCTGAAATAACATAAGTAATATACCTGCGGTAAGTCGTAATACAGGAATAACTGTGTAGAAACATTGTCCTGTATAAATCTATGGATAACAGGACATTGTGGGCAGCACGGTGGCTCAGTGGTTAGCACTTCTGCCTTACAGAACTGGGGTCATGAGTTCAATTCCCGACCATGTCCTTATCTGTGTGGAGTTTGTATGTTTTCCCTGTGTTTGTGTGGGTTTCCTCCGGGTGCTCCGGTTTCCTCCCACACTCCAAAAACAAACTTGTAGGTTAATTGGCTGCTAACAAATTGACCCTAGTGTGTGTATGTGTTAGGGAATTTAGACTGTAAGCTCCAATGAGGCAAGTTCTCTGTACAGCGCTGCGGAATTAGTGGCGCTATATAAATAAATGATGATGATGATATCTTACATGATAACGGGGGATGGCAGTACCCCAATATGATGTAAACATTATGTTTCACTTCAACTAGAAAATAAATGGGGGTATTGGGGTCATTACTATGTCATATAGAATCCTGATTAATGACATAGTATATAACATAATAAGCATGACATATATCACTGCTATCTGTTCCTTTTATCTCCAATAGGGGGGCTCTTCCACAGCAACATTAGGACCCCTAGATATATAATGTTACCAGTATAAGCCACTTGTCTATTATGCCAAAAAGTTAAAAATAAATTCAGCACCTAATAATAATAATAATAATGATAATAATAACAATAATAATAGACTCCCCAAACCGTTACCGTTTTATTGATAAATACTCCAATACAATTGCACTGGTACTCGCACTGAGAGCATACCTGCACACGGATATATTATCATACAGAACATGTACAGCTTCTCTGTCTATATGTTCACAAGAATTAAATGGTTTCATTCGAGATGGGGAGAGAGATTATGTACTGCTTTAATAAGCTATATATTTATATATTTGAATAAATTATTTCTAATATTGAGAAGCCTATTTTTCAAACATTTTATAACCTTAAATCAGCTTTATGGGGGACACATCTCCTGCGATCACTGAAGTAACACTCAGTACCTGGAACCGGGCTCATTCATAAAGCTCTATAACTGTCAGCGGATGGTGGTGACCCATGTGGTGACCCCACTGACAGAATTATGGGCACACATACGCCATGTAGGGGAGAGGCCCTGGAAGTCAGACTGGACATTATATCATTATATCAAGACTGGACATTATAGCAGTATTACAGTAAAGGGACAGCACAATATATCACAGTGACTGGAAGTTATAGCAGTAATATAGTACAGGGACAGGACATTATATCAGTATTACAGTACAGGGACCGGACATTATATCACAATGACTGGACGTTATAGCAGTATTACAGTACAGAGACAGGACATTACAGCAGTATTACAGTACAGGGACTGGACATTATATCACAGTGACTGGACGTTATAGCAGTAATATAGTACAGGGACAGTACATTATATCAGTATTACAGTACAAGGACTGGACACTATATCAGTATTACAGTACAGGGACAGGATATTATATCAGTATTACAGTACAGGGACAAGACATTATATCACAATGACTGGACGTTATAGCAGTAATATAGTACAGGGACAGGACATTACAGCAGTATAATATCACAGTGAGTAGACATTATATCAGTATTACAGTACAAGGACAGGACATTATATCAGTATTACAGTACAGGGACAGGACATTATATCAGTATTACAGTACAGGGACTGGACATTATATCAGTATTACAGTACAGGGACAGGACATTATATCAGTATTACAGTACAGGGACTGGACACTATATCAGTATTATAGTACAGGGACAGGATATTATATCACAGTGACTGGACAGTATATCAGTATTACAGCACAGGGACTGAACATTATATCAGTATTACAGTACAGGGACAGGACATTATATGAGTATTACAGGACAGGGACAGGACATTATATCAGTATTACAGTACAAGCACTGGACACTATATCAGTATTTTAGTACAGGGACAGGATATTATATCACAGTGACTGGACATTATATCAGTATTACAGCACAGGGACAGGATATTATATCACAGTGACTGGACATTATATCAGTATTACAGCACAGGGACTGAACATTATATCAGTATTACAGTACAGGGACTGGACATTATATCAGTATTACAGCACAGGGACAGGATATTATATCACAGTGACTGGACATTATATCAGTATTACAGGACAGGGACTGGACATTATATCAGTATTACAGTACAGGGACAGGACATTATATCAGTATTACAGTACAAGGGCTGGACATTATATCAGTATTACAGTACAGGGACTGGACATTATATCACAGTACAGGACATTATATCAGTATTACAGTACAGGGACAGGACATTATATCAGTATTACAGGATAGGGACATTATATCAGTATTACAGCACAGGACATTATATCAGTATTACAGGACAGGGACATTATATCAGTATTACAGGACAGGGACATTATACCAGTATTACAGCACAGGACATTATATCAGTATTACAGGACAGGACATTATATCAGTATTACAGGACATTATATCAGTATTACAGGACAGGACATTATATTAGTATTACAGGCCAGGACATTATATCAGTATTACAGGACAGGACATTATATCAGTATTACAGGACAGGACATTATATCAGTATTACAGGACAGGACATTATAGCAGTATTACAGGACAGGACATTAGAGCAGTATTACAGGACATTATATTAGTATTATAGGACAGGACATTAGAGCAGTATTACAGTACAGGGACAGGACAATAACACAATATTATATTACAGGGACAGGACATTATATCAGTATTACAGGACATTATGTCAGTATTACAGGACAGGACATTAGAGCAGTATTACAGGACAGGACATTATATCAGTATTACAGGACAGGACATTATAGCAGTATTACAGGACAGGACATTATATCAGAATTACAGCACAGGATATTATATCAGTATTACAGTACAGTACAGGACATTATATCAGTATTACAGGACACGGACTGGACATTATATCAGTATTACAGGACATTATATCAGTATTATATCACAGTACAGGATATTATATCAGTATTATATCACAGTACAGGACATTATATAAGTAGCACAGGGACTGAACATTATATCAGTATTACAGCACAGGGACAGGACATTATATCAGTATTACAGTACAGGGACTGGACATTATATCAGTATTACAGTACAGGGACAGGACATTATATCAGTATTACAGGATAGGGACATTATATCAGTATTGCAGCACAGGACATTATATCAGTATTACAGGACAGGGACATTATATCAGTATTACAGCACAGGACATTATATCAGTATTACAGGACATTATATCAGTATTACAGGACAGGACATTATATTAGTATTACAGGACAGGACATTATATCAGTATTACAGGACAGGACATTATAGCAGTATTACAGGACAGGACATTATATCAGTATTACCGTACAGGACATTAGAGCAGTATTACAGGACATTATATTAGTATTACAGGACAGGACATTAGAGCAGTATTACAGGACATTATATTAGTATTACAGGACAGGACATTATATCAGTATTACAGGACAGGACATTATATCAGTATTACAGGACATTATATCAGTATTACAGTACAGGGACTGGACATTATATCAGTATTACAGTACAGGGACTGGACATTGTATCACAGTACAGGACATTATATCAGTATTACAGTACAGGGACAGGACATTATATCAGTATTACAGGATAGGGACATTATATCAGTATTACAGCACAGGACATTATATCAGTATTACAGGACAGGGACATTATATCAGTATTACAGCACAGGACATTATAGGAGTATTACAGGACAGGACATTATATCAGTATTACAGGACATTTTATCAGTATTACAGGACAGGACATTATATTAGTATTACAGGACAGGACATTATATCAGTATTACAGGACAGGACATTATAGCAGTATTACAGGACAGGACATTATATCAGTATTACAGGACAGGACATTATATCAGTATTACAGCACAGGACATTATAGCAGTATTACAGGACAGGACATTATATCAGTATTACCGTACAGGACATTAGAGCAGTATTACAGGACATTATATTAGTATTACAGGACAGGACATTAGAGCAGTATTACAGGACATTATATTAGTATTACAGGACAGGACATTAGAGCAGTATTACAGGACATTATATTAGTATTATAGGACAGGACATTAGAGCAGTATTACAGTACAGGGACAGGACAATATAACAATATTATATTACAGGACAGGACATTATATCAGTATTACAGGACATTATATCAGTATTACAGGACAGGACATTATATTAGTATTACAGGACATTATATTAGTATTACAGGACAGGACATTATATCAGTATTACAGGACATTATAGCAGTATTACAGGACAGGACATTATAGCAGTATTACAGGACATTATATCAGTAATACAGGACAGGACATTATTACAGTATTACAGGACATTATATCAGTATTACAGGACAGGACATTAAATCAGTATTACAGGACAGGACTAAATATCAGTATTACAGGACATTATAGCCGTATTACAGGACAGGACATTATATTAGTATTACAGGACAGGACATTATAGCAGTATTACAGGACAGGACATTATATCAGTATTACAGGACAGGACATTAAATCAGTATTACAGGACAGGACATTATATTAGTATTACAGGACATTAGAGCAGTATTACAGGACATTATATTAGTATTATAGGACAGGACATTAGAGCAGTATTACAGGACAGGACATTGGAGCAGTATTACAGGACATTAGAGCAGTATTACAGGAGAGGACATTAGAGCAGTATTACAGGACATTATATTAGTATTATAGGACAGGACATTAGAGCAGTATTACAGTACAGGGACAGGACAATATAACAATATTATATTACAGGACAGGACATTATATCAGTATTACAGGACATTATATCAGTATTACAGGACAGGACATTATATTAGCATTACAGGACATTATATTAGTATTACAGGACAGGACATTATATCAGTATTACAGGACATTATAGCAGTATTACAGTACATTATAGCAGTATTACAGGACAGGACATTATATCAGTATTACAGGACATTATAGCAGTATTACAGGACAGGACATTATTACAGTATTACAGGACAGGACATTATATCAGTATTACAGGACAGGACATTATTACAGTATTACAGGACATTATATCAGTATTACAGGACAGGACATTAAATCAGTATTACAGGACATTATAGCAGTATTACAGGACATTATATCAGTATTACAGGACAGGACATTATATCAGTATTACAGGACATTAGAGCAGTATTACAGGACATTATATCAGTATTACAGGACAGGACATTATATCAGTATTACAGGACATTAGAGCAGTATTACAGGACAGGACATTATATTAGTATTACAGGACATTAGAGCAGTATTACAGGACAGGACATTATATCAGTATTACAGGACATTAGAGCAGTATTACAGGACAGGACATTATATTAGTATTACAGGACATTATATCAGTATTACAGGACAGGACATTATAGCAGTATTACAGGACAGGACGTTATATCAGTATTACAGGACATTATATCAGTATTACAGGACAGGACATTATATCAGTATTACAGGACAGGACATTATAGCAGTATTACAGGACAGGACATTATATCAGTATTACAGTACAGGACATTATATCAGTATTACAGTACAGGGACAGGACATTATATCAGTATTACAGTACAGGGACAGGACATTATATCAGTATTACAGTACAGGGACAGGACATTATAGCAGTATTACAGGACAGGACATTATATCAGTATTACAGGACATTAGAGCAGTATTACAGGACATTATATCAGTATTACAGGACATTAGAGCAGTATTACAGTATTAGTACCAGGTGTCCGTACACGTCCTCCGGGCCCCGGTAGAAGGTGCTGGTCAGGGCCTGTTCCAGCCTCTCCGGGAGGTGCCGGGACCGGTAATACTCGGCAGCGGCGGTCGCGGTGCGCTGGAAGTGGCCCCGCCCCCCTCGGGACATCTCGGTGTCTCCGCAGCTCATCCCCGGTGATCTGGGCCCAGTTGCCGGTTGCCAGGTAACGCAGCGTGATGCTGCAGGGTCGCCATGGAGACAGCGCGGCGGCAGAGCGCATGCGCACTGCACTATATCAGTGAGCAGAGAGAAGGATGGTCCTTGTGTTACTGTACATAGGAGTCATGGGGACCGGGCCACAAGAAGATGGCGGACACAGCACCCTCCAGTGAGGTAAAATGGTGCCAGTGGAGGAGTCCTCTGAGTATCAGAGACCTAGGTAGATGTATTACAGCCAGCACTCAGCAGGTCTCCTAGTGATGGTTTATATACATAGGTCTCTACAACAGGGAGAGCAGAGTTCCTGGCCTGCAGGATTATCATCACCCTGCGCATTGTCATGTATTGTGTTATATTGTGGAGGGATGACAGACTGACAGACATGCACAGTAGTGATTGGGTGATTCATACGCAAGACACAGGGTTTTAATACAAATTAGATTTTGTAGTGAATTCAGAAGTTTGTGGGGCCCTGGTGACTTGGGTTTTATGGATACTTGCCAACTCTCCCTGAATGTCCGGGAGACTCCCGCATTTCTCGCCACACAGTAGATTTATGGCGGGGGGCGGAGCTTAATGATGCTAATATCGCTTAGATGGCTGCCTACTTTTGCCTATAAGCCTGAAGAAAGTTGTTTATTACAATAAACAATAGGAGGCATCTATAAAACTAATTTACAAATGTAAACATTTGCAATAATGGGGCTATTACTATACCTCAGAGTATGCAGAAAATGTTTATTTCTTGCACCTCAGCAGGGATTGTGAGATCAGTGACATGACATTTACCAAAGACAAGTTGCAATTGCAACTTAATCATTAGCACTATACAGGTTCATGTACTCCGTCAAACCTAGTGCCAGGGGAGGAATGTTTTTTAACAATGTCGGTACAGCTTCCGTACATGTAAGATGTTTTTCTCATTATTATTCTGCAGCGCTGTACAAGCCAGAATCGATGATACAACACAGATGAAAGCATTGAAGTGGAGAGATCCCTGTAGATTTAAGAACATGTGAGGATAAAACAAACAGGTACGGTGTACAGCCAGTATATATCGTTTTATAATGTGCTAAATACAGGGGCAGGCTGGGCTGGGGGTCAAGGGGGCCTCTGCCGGTAGTGGGTTAACTTGGGCTGGGTCACTAGGTCACCTGCAATTATTTTCTTTTCTTTTAACTGATGTTGAATTGTATGAAGAGAGCATCGCTATGATACCTGCTGCTTTGCATTTTTGTTTTCAAAGTACGGAGCAGTCCCCATAAATGTCTATTTTACACATACAAGATTTCTACAATTCTAAACCCAATCAGGCAGAAAAACCTGGAGCTGACTATAACAGTCTATACCTTGTATAGTATAGATACAAAACTGAATCAAATAACAATTAATATACTTAGATAGGAAACAATTCCTGCTTATTTATGGAAGATCTCTGCGGAAACCACATATCAAAGGTGGAGAAGTGGAAAAGAACCAAACAAATAGCCATCCGAGGTAACCACACATCAGTAGTGGAGAAACGCGTCACAGGAACACCTTTGAACCGTGATCACAGGACTTAATTATAACTCTAGTGATTGGATTGACTGATTAAATAAAATTTAAGACGAAAATTTGTCCGAATTAATGGGTTGTTAATTTATCTTATCTTTGCAACAAGGATTGAAAGGGTTTGTGTTAGAAATGTGGTAATTAACAAACAGGGCCCTCTATCACAACTCCTCACCCCAATCATCCCTCTACGCCCCGTCTATGTTGACCAGTGAACCAACCTTCTCTAACATAAACAGTATGTGACACATTGACTAGTTCCTCCCTGAGGAGCGGTGACTACAACCTACAAGTTCCAAGCATTGGCCTGCAGCTATTTTGGGCCTGTCCTTTCTACAAGATTCCTTCATCACCTCCATGTTTTTGAGCTGTCCTGCATAACATTCCCAACATCTCATTTCCTTACAACATGCTAAACGTCTGCTTATATCTGTAGTAGATGTACGTGTGTTTCGGGCCGTGGCCTCTCTGCTGACACAGTCAGTTATGTTGCAGATCGTAGACAGGACTCTCTGTAGAATTTCTGGTGCAATCCAGACTTCATTGTTCCCTCCATAATTGTAAGTTGTCTGCAGAGCAGCCACCCATAATATCCTCCCGCATGGCTCACAGATGGCACTATGCTTCTTTGTTGAAATGCAGCTTCTTTCCCAAACATATCTGGAGAAACTGATTATTGCCGTATAAAGTGCAATTTGTGCACAAAAGGTCATTCTTTCTGACAATTGCAAACAGTGCTAAAATATCTCAATGTGCCAAGAAAACATCTAGCAAATATCACAATTGGTTGCAAATAATAATGTGATTATGCGTAATTAGAAAGCAAGCACAGGCTCGTGTTGGCTGCATTACTTTACATGAGCATTTGTGCTAGAGGATTCTACTATTATCTAATCACAACGTTCTTCGATAACCATCTCTGGATTGTCCATATGGTTTTGTTGGAACTTGAGATGGGCATCTTCGTTTTGAAGAGCAGTGGTTTCCTATGATGGACGCAATCAGAGAATATCAGTATCATAGAATAGTTATAATAATAGCTGCCTGTTAACCCAGTTTCTGTGTGACCACTGCTGTAATATGTGCCATTCTCTTAGAGTGACCTTTGCTGGATGACCACTCACGGGTAGAGTAATGGTGGAGATGAATCCTCTCCGTCTAGCTCTGTCCGATAGACCAATTAGTTGTGTAACCTGCTCCATCCATATGAGCATTAGCAAAACATTGTATAAGAAAACTGCACTAGGACATGATTTACGGTCACAGACCATTGTTGTACAGAGCAGGCTGGGATCGTGATAACCAACGTTGGTGGGTCTTCATAGAGAACTGTCTCTTCTCTTCTTACTGACTCGAATTACTGCTTAATACAGCAATACCAGAGATCTTCCACCACGTCCTGCAAATATTGTGTCAGTGGTCCTGATTCACCAGGGCATACTGAGCGCAAGGTGCGTTTCTTATCAGCTCTGTGTCCTCCTGCAAGAGCGGATCTTCAGATACAGGCGCTGATAAATTCGGGTGTAAGTCTGCTCAGCTCTGCTACATGAGACGCTGTAGGATATGTCCATAACCTATGTAGATTAGACATTCGCAAGAAAAGAATGCCCAGAAAAAACAAACTGATAGAATTAATGTCACCTGATAATAATAAAGCCATTAATGACAAAACAGCCAAAAACAAAAAAAAAAAATATCTTTAATTTTCCTATTCCCCATGAAATACATTTATCAGGATGTTATTAATGACTACTGTACATAAAATACATTGTTACAGTTGCTCCTGATTACAAACACATGTTGTAGCTGTATACACAGCCGTCATCACTAGTAATCAGCACTTACACCTGATCTGTAGCTGGTGCCAGTGATATGATGGAAAAACATGTATCTGAGAGATGCCCAAAGCTTGAATCAGATGCTGCTCTGTGCGCTCAGCTTGGCACGTCCTGACTGTACATTGACTACGGGCGAGCGCCCCTTTCCTGTCCTGTTTCCTCCCAGAAATCGTAGCCCGTAGTAAGTGTACTTTGTGTACGTAGATGTAGTGAACATTGTTGTGTTTATCGGTGTATGGCCTGGCGTGCGATACCACATTTTCGGCTTTGATGAATCTGGCCCATTGTATTTAGTAATACAATGTAGAATTCCTTAGTCCGTCCTCCGATGAGGCCTGGGACAACTTTCTGTTTTGAGTGGACACAATATTTTCACTTTTATACAAGAAAACAAGTTTTATATATTAAGATGAGTTTTTGTTATTGCTAGTATATTAAAATGAATATAGTTTTGTAATAATTTAGGGAAGGAAATTGCACTTATCCTTTGTGATTGGAATCCCTGCTAACCCCTATAATTACTCAGCCTTTGCAGGTGTACACAGGTAGACTCTGGGTGTTAGCGTTGCAGACAGACTGCCGTAGGCTCTTATAAGAACTCTCTTCTCATTTGTCTACAGAGACTGTCAAATAGCTCAGGTGCTGTATGTTCTGTGGAGACACTGAAATAATGGGCGTATTTCATGTGTTGAAGGGGAGAAAAATCACACAAAAAAACAATTTTTTCTTGGTTTCCCCCCTTGTTTGCTCTGTATAATACCCATAAAAGATCTTTAATTAAATACCAACATAGTACCAAAAACACGCCCTATATGTTTGGAAAAACAATATAAAATTCTGTTGAGTAGAGAAAAAAGGTAAGAAAGTGATTGTGTGTTAAGCGGGGATACGATGTGTGTTAACGGAGCACATACATACTGCAGGGATACGATGTGTGTTAACGGAGCACATACATACTGCAGGGATACGATGTGTTAACGGAGCACATACATACTGCAGGGATACGATGTGTGTTAACGGAGCACATACATACTGCAGGGATACGATGTGTGTTAACGGAGCACATACATACTGCAGGGATACGATGTGTGTGAAGCGGAGCACATACATACTGCAGGGATACGATGTGTTAACGGAGCACATACATACTGCAGGGATACGATGTGTTAACGGAGCACATACATACTGCAGGGATACGATGTGTGTTAACGGAGCACATACATACTGCAGGGATACGATGTGTGTGAAGCGGAGCACATACATACTGCAGGGATACGATGTGTTAACGGAGCACATACATACTGCAGGGATACAATGTGTTAACGGAGCACATACATACTGCAGGGATACAATGTGTTAACGGAGCACATACTGCAGGGATACGATGTGTGTTAACGGAGCACATACATACTGCAGGGATACGATGTGTTAACGGAGCACATACATACTGCAGGGATACGATGTGTGTTAACGGAGCACATACATACTGCAGGGATACGATGTGTGTTAACGGAGCACATACATACTGCAGGGATACGATGTGTGTTAACGGAGCACATACATACTGCAGGGATACGATGTGTGTTAACGGAGCACATACATACTGCAGGGATACGATGTGTTAACGGAGCACATACATACTGCAGGGATATGATGTGTTAACGGAGCACATACATACTGCAGGGATATGATTGTGGCACAGACCCCCGGCAGTGACATGGTTATTGGAGAGGAGCCTTTGTACGGCCGCACTTGTGACCTGGAAACAACATGGAAGACGGACGGGTGCTGTTCTATTTTCTCCCCTCGGTCCTCACTTGCAGAAAGAGTTAAATATTGACATGCTGTTCTTTTCATGTACAACAGCCCAGCATGGCTCACAGATGCTTTGTAAATGTTTAAATTAAGCAGCGTAAACAAATGCAGCACCCCCAGGAACACCGTGTCTGCGGCTGCTAAGTAACCGTGTTCGGCAAATTAGAGGGTGACCCCGCTGATACTGCGGCACACGCTGAACATGTTCCATTCCTCGGCCATGTGCCGCGCAGCACCTACGGATGAATAGGAGATATGGCCAGTACTGGAGGGCGAGTAGGTGGATCGTTCTGCAGATATGTCTGGTGCAGAGATTACTGCACCGCTGGGAACCAGCTGCCGGATCACCACAACCCCGCACTCGCCCGGTCACTTCTCTGCAAATACTCTCTAAGATCAACGCAACTGATCAGTGGATTTCTGATTCAGAGGCCGTGTAGGACCCATGTAATTCTTGGAATCGTGGTTACAAGAGGTGTCGCTGTCTACGCCATTCAATGCCCCTGTTTTCTGATTGAATAATCACAAACTCCTGGGGGAACATGCGGAATTGGCTATACACAGCGCACATGCGTTTTATTTTGTGATGTCACGGCATCACTAGACCCACCTCAGCTCTGGGCCTCGTGCACCCACTATTGTTCTGCCGCTGCTAACCACTGTGCCACCGTGCTGCTTATTTAGGGAAAGTGCATCTCTAGCCTTATAGGAACAAACAGGAACGGTGCCAACGTGGCGCATGTTGAGGGTAGGCCCCATGTCACCTGTCATGACTTAATTGTGACATAAATTAGGATCCATGTATTTCAGGAGAAAAGTGTACAAGTTGCGGTGAGTTCAGGGTCCAATCTAACAGTAATCAGGACTTTGTCGGCAGTTCCAATAATGGGATAATGTTCTATCTTTACTCTACGTCTCATGTCATTCTACGTTATTTATTTGTAGTATGTTGGCACTTTGTAAATAAAACATAATAATAGTGTACCACAATACTGGTAATAGTCATGTATGATCATGTACAGAGACACTGACAGACAGCGGAGCGTGCGGAGATCACCACTGGCCGAAGAGAAACGTTTACACTCTGACTCTCTCTCCGTTAGTTATCTTTCTGTATCTTCTTCTTTGTCACAAGCTCCGCCCCTCCCTGATGCCTGTGGCAGTTTATGCAAATGAGCGGAGGATACATTGGGGGGTGAAATTAAATTACAAGTTATGATTTATTTGAATGACTCTGCGTTGATGATAATCTACTCTCTGGCCAACGGTACAGTGTCAGAAACATCTTCATACATACATGAAGCTCCATCTGCCAATCGGAATCTCAGTTGCACACTTCAGCCTCTACAAAGCCCTCACAACACTTCTCCCCATAGATCTGTGACCTCAAGGTGCGCCCCCATCCAGCCACTCTGCTCTCCCGCTAACCTCAATTCTCATTACCTCCTCCCATGCTCACCTCCAAGACTTCTGCCGTGCTGCCCCCATTCTTTGGAACTCCCTACGGCCGCCTCACTCTACTCTCCCCCAACCTTCAGTCCTTCCAACGCTCACTCAAATCTCACCTTTTCTTGCTCGCCTATCCGTCCACCTCCTGACAATCTTGTCCATATCCTCGTCGTCCTTCGCCCGCCATATTCATTTATCCCAGTTAGTCCTGCTCTCTCTCACCAACCCTCCCTCTTTAATGTAAGCTCTTACGGGCAGGACCCTCTCTACCTATTGTCCCACGTCTGTCTACAGTCCGTCTCTCGTATTTCCAGGACATGTCTTTTGCTATGTTCTGGGCCTCATTCATCAAGAAATCTTTTTAAAATCGCACGTACATCGGGTATACACACGTCCATGTTCAACAAGGAGCGGATGTGAAGATACGTCAGGTGATGAATACGGGTCTAGGTCCGCTCTGCTCTAACAGACATCACACTGCAGGATACGTCCAGTACATATGTGGAATATAAAGTCCCAGTAGAGCTCACAGAAAAAAGTATTCAATTAATGTCACCTGTTAATAATATAGTCACTAATGACAGAACATTACAAAATAAAAAAGTTGTTTTTTTATTAGGATATTATTAATGTCTACTCTACATAAAATACATGTTCAATATAATCCAAATACAGTTGCCTCTGATTACAAACACATGTTGTAGCTGTATACACAGCCGTCATCACTAGTAATCAGCACTTACACCTGACCTGTAGCTGGTGCCAGTGATACGACTAAAACCCATTCTCCGCTCATTTCCACCCATGAAGTCGTAGTCTGTAGTAATTGTCCTTTACGTGTAAAGATAAATTGGACATTTCTGCGTTCTCCGGTGTATGGGCCGGTTCAGAGCAATTTTACACAAAATACGGCACATATCGGCATTTACGTTCCTTAATGATTCAATCACTCTGAGTCTGACAGCGTTACTCCATCTCATCTGTGCTACTTACAGGTATTCCCTCATCTAGTTGTGATTTGCTTACTGGATTCGGCGCGGGGCATCTGTGCCAACATATAAATAATAATCAGAATAATTACAGAGGAAATGGCAGTGGAAAAGGGGAAGGAAAACAAGTGATATGGCTGCAAAAGTAAATAAATATATCTGTATATTCCTGTAGATTGTGGTTTTATATTTGCTGTGTGGAAATATTCATTTGTT
>NC_134407.1:2144959-2147459 GCF_038048845.1 Mixophyes fleayi
CATACAGTACTGACCCGGTGACTAGGGTCCAGCATACAGTACTGACCCGGTGACTAGGGTCCAGCATACAGTACTGACCCGGTGACTAGGGTCCAGCATACAGTACTGACCCGGTGACTAGGGTCCAGCATACAGTACTGACCCGGTGACTGGGGTCCAGCATACAGTACTGACCCGGTGACTGGGGTCCAGCATACAGTACTGACCCGGTGACTAGGGTCCAGCATACAGTACTGACCCGGTGACTAGGGTCCAGCATACAGTACTGACCCGGTGACTAGGGTCCAGCATACAGTACTGACCAGGTGACTAGGGTCCAGCATACAGTACTGACCCGGTGACTGGGGTCCAGCATACAATACTGACCCAGTGACTGGAGTCCAGCATACAGTACTGACCCGGTGACTGGGGTCCAGCATACAGTACTGACCCGGTGACTAGGGTCCAGCATACAGTACTGACCCGGTGACTAGGGTCCAGCATACAGTACTGACCCGGTGACTAGGGTCCAGCATACAGTGTGTGTATATATATATTATGCCTGCCTAACCCTAATGTATCAGTGTTTGTATACCCGGAGCAGTGTGCTGTGTTCTGCCGTCAGATGGTATATGTGGGTGATACAGTCCTGCTACCCTATACTGGTCTGTTATATACTGTGATCTGATATGCAGCTCTGTGCGTTTGTCTTCAGTCTTATAATTATCCTACATTTATATAGCGCCCTAATATATTTATATAAACATACAATGAGTTTTTAGTTAAGAAACAATGAAACACAAGATGAGAGGGTTCTGACCCGGAGAGCTTACAATCTAAACTACTGACTGGACATTCTTGTTGAAGAGGAGGAATATGTAGAAGAGACAGAAGGATTTTGGGAAGTGAGCAAAAGTGTCACATGCATCCGAGACACGATCGTGATCAACACACTGGAGATCATTCAATGAGCTCACATTTTATAGTCTCCATCGTCCCTTAATTCCAGTCCCAGATTGTAAAGGTCGGTCCCTGTAAAATCTCCTTCCTGGCAGTATTGACCTTCTGCATTGTACAATAGTTTTTTTTACTCTGTATATAAAAGGCACTTCTTATATCTAGTGATATTTTATTGGATTTCTAAATTAATATTTAAAATGAATGTTTAATATGCAAATGTTCTGTAAAAATTCAGGAAATGATGGGAGCTGGAGAGGTCAGGGAACATAGAGACAGTACTGCACATGATATGTAGATCTCCCTTCTCCTAACCTGCAATGGGTCTCTGGAAATTACTTTAAAATGTTAGTTATGTCGTTTATACAGAAAACCTGAGCAGTGGAACTGTGTTGCCCCCTAGTGGCTGCTCATACAAACATAGAAAACCAAAAATTCCTTCTAGATTATTCGGGGCCCAGATTATAGGGTATATTTACTAAACTGCTGCTTTGAAAATGTGGAGATGTTGCCTATAACAACCAATCACATTCTCATTAATTTAGTACATTCTACAAAATGACAGCTAGAATCTGACTGGTTGCTATAGGCAACATCTCCACTTTTTCAAAGCAGCAGATTAGTAAATATATATATATATATAGTAATATGTCGATAAATCAGCATATGACCCAAGGTTCAGATTCTAACAAGTAATGCATTTGCTTTAATTAATTACATTACTTTTGTCTACAAATAAATTATTATTCCTAAGAATATATAAAATGTGAAATTGGGACATTGTATAAAATAATGATATGAAAACATGGGTGATAATCAGTAATTAGTTGTTAGTACACAATAGATTTATAAAGAAGCATTAATCACAGACGTTCGCCCTGAATGACATGATATTATTATAATCATTAACATTTATATAATGCCAGCATATTCCATAGCGCAGGTTTGGAGAATAGCGCATAGATTTCTTAGATAGTATAAAACCTGTAGCAGGGTTAAAAATGTGTCATGAACCAACACAACCAGCTGTCAGTGGTTCTGAATGTATAGTATTATTCTCAGGCTGATCCAGACTACAGGTCCCCTGAGCACTGTTACCTGTCTGTATCATTGTATATCAACCGCCTTATACCATGTAATATAATACACCTAACACCCTGCTGGCTGAACAGCTTGCTACATATTGTACAATATATCTATTTATCTCATATATATTCATTATCTATCTATCTATCTATCTATCTATCTATTTATCTATCTATCTATCTATCTCCTGTCTCTATCGATCTATCTATCTATCTATCTCCTGTCTGTCTATCTATCTATCTCATATCTATCTATCTATCTATCTCATATCTATCTATCTATCTATCTATCTCTATTTATTAATCTCATATCTATCTATCTCTATTTATTAATCTCATATCTATCTATCTATCTATCTATCTATCTATCTATCTATCTATCTATCTATCTATCTATCTCTATTTATTAATATCATATCTATCTATCTATCTATCTCCTGTCTATCTATCGATCTATCTATCTCTATTTATCAATCTCA